>NC_051402.1:31128881-31131381 GCF_015228065.2 Penaeus monodon | reverse complement strand
AATGATAACTATTACTATAATATTGATTGTTTTATTAATATCAACCCTACCGTTGAATGATGAATTGTGACGTAGCGATGACTGTGCTCGAATGCCAGTGAAGAGAAATAGAAAATGAAATAGATGATGAGGTCAGAACAGCCATGAAAAAGTTACACAATTAGACTAAAAGGTAATTTGGGAACACGCAAACTCCTTTTCAAAGCCTCTCACAAAGGCATCACAAGGCCTGCGCAAGACGACGCTCGCTCCTTCGAAGAGCCTACACAAGATTTTTTCTTCCCCTTCCTAGCTTTCCTCATTCTTTTTTCTCTCTCCTTCTCCCCCTTTTACCTTTCTCTCTTTCTTCTTCTTCTCATATTTACGTCTCTCTCTCTCTCTTTCTTCTCCTTCTCCTCCTTACTTTTCTCTCTTTTTTCTTCTTCTCCCACTTCTTTCTCTCGCCTTCTCCCCCCTGACCTCTCCTCCTCTCTGTTTTTTCTCTTCTTCTCCCCTCTACCTTTCTCTCTCTTCATATTTCTCTCCTTCTTCCCCTTTCCTTTCCTCTCTCTCTCTCTCCCTTTTTCTCTCCGTCCCTCCGTTCTTCCGACTGCTGCCTTCCCCCCCTGTTCCATTTACGTGGGAGCTGGAGAGTGCCTCGCGTAGAACACCATTCGTTTTCTGCGGTACATCTGACCCCCACCCAGGGAATTCCTTTAAGTACTGAGGGGACATATCTCCGTTTCTTTCTCTCTTCCTCTTTTTAGTCTTTTTTCTTTCGATTCATTGCGTCTCCCGCTTTTCTAAATATCATTTTCATTCTCATTCTCTTTCTTTCTGTCTGTATATGTGATTGCCTCTGTTTGTCTCTTTTTCTGGCTCTCTCTTTCTCTCTCTCTCTCTCTCTCTCTCTCTCTCTCCCTCTCTCTCCCTCTCTCTCCCTCTCTCTCTCTCTCTCTCCCTCTCTCTCTCTCTCTCCTCCTTCCTTCCTCCCTCCTCCTCCTCCTCCCTCCTCCTCCCTCCTCCTCCTCCCTCCTTCCTCCTCCTCCTCCCTCCTCCTCCTCCCTCCTCCTCCTCCCTCCTCCTCCTCCTCCTCCCTCCTCCTCCCTCCTCTTCCTCCTCCTCCCTCCTCCTCCTCCTCCTCCCTCCCTCTCCCGCTCTACCTTCGAAGAGCATGGCCCAAAGTTGGATCATTATCTAAGTTAATGGTAATGAAGTCTAAAGAAAGTAGCGGCAAACTTTCCCTTAACAGACTTGAGGCATCATCTCTACTCGATCATCCTGCTGAGGTGTGCAAGGGTTACTTGGAGGGGGGGGGGGGCAGATGGGGTAGAGGATGGGGGTGGCAGAGGGGTAGGGTAAGGGGGTGGCAGAGAGGATAGGGGAGGGAGTAGGGGAAAGGGGTGGCAGAGGGGGTAGGGGGTGAGGGCGGCAAAGGGGTAGGGGAGGGGACGGAAGAGGGAGTGGCACAGGGGGTGGGGAGGGGGGCATCGTGGAGGTCCGGGTGCGCAGGGTCGAGAGCCAAGGGTGTGTCAGGGTGGAGTTCTCGGAGCCCTGTGTGATATGGCCCTGCGGAGGGAGAGAAGGAGAGGATGGGAGGGAGGGACAGTGTAGGGGAGTGGAGGGGAGAGGAAGGGAGGAAAGGGTAGGGGACAGGAAGAGGGGATAGGGAGAGGGGAATGCGTGGTGGTAATATGTGGTTTACGTATCGAAGATTTGTCACTCTGGCAGCGAGGACTCAGGTGAGCTGGGTCATGAAGACTGGGCGCGCTAATGCCTGGGATTAAACACTGGTGCTGATCAGTCGCGCTAGTCAGTCGTTAGTCTATCGTGTGGGTGGTGAGGGGGGAGGGGGACGGAGACGGGCCGGACCTCTTGCTCGATCTCCCTCCCAAACTTTGGTCTTATTGTCGTTTCACTATAATGCCCAAAATGTCCCCCCCCCCTCTCTCCTCTCTCTCCCTCTCTCTCTCCCCCTCTCTCTCCCTCTCGCTCTTTCTTTTTCTCTTTCTCTTTTTCTTTCTCTCTCTCCGTCTTATTTGTGAAACGGCACCATATATCATCCATTGTTGAGGCAATGGATGATCCTTTAAACTTCTATAGCATACGGAACTGTGTGTGTGTGTGTGTGTGTGTGTGTGTGTGTGTGTGTGTGTGTGTGTGTGTGTGCGCGTGCGTGCGTGCATGCGTGCGTGCGTGCGTGCGTGCGTGCGTGCGTGCGTGCGTGTGTGTGTGTGTGTGTGCGTGTGTGTGAGTGCATACGCCCGTGTGCGTTCGTGCGTGTATCAAACATAACATACAATAATCCATGAAGATAAATACACAGCCAGTGAAATCCAACGACCGTCCAAGACGCTAACATTACACACGCCCCCAGCCTCCACGCTTCACAGCTGTCACTGCGCATGACCGCCTTCGCATAAAACGTGACAAAACAAGATAAAAGGATTTTTTTTTCTCGCCATCACTCCCCCCCCTGTGCCCCCCCTGATGCTACGAACTGGCATCAGTGCAAGAAAAA
>NC_051402.1:31126374-31128781 GCF_015228065.2 Penaeus monodon | reverse complement strand
AAGCCAACCCAAGCCTCCCCCCCTCTCCCTCTCACTCCTTTCCTGCTTTTCCTTTCCTCTCCTTATCCCCCCCCCCCTTCTTCTTCTTCTTTTTCTTTTCTTTTTTTCTTCCTCCTCCTCCTCATCTCGTCTCTTCTTCTTCTTCCTCCCTTCCTCCTGCCCCCCCCTCCTCCCTCTTCCCCCCTCCTCCTCCATCAGAAAGAGCCAATTGGGGATAAAAGGGGAAGGGCAAGAATACAGGTGAACTCAAAATGAGATTTTGTGCCGCCAAACACTTCCTGGTTTAATTAAGCCAACAAATAAATCCTCGGAGCATAGTTCAGCCGCCTGCGATACGACCAGGGGGAGGGAGGGAGGGGAGGGGGAGGGAGAGAGGAAGGGGGGAGGGAGGGGCAAGAGGGGGAGGGAGGGAAGGGGGAAGTGGGGGAGGGTGGAAAGGGGGAAGTGGGGATTGGAGGGAGGGAGGGGGGAAGGGGAAGTGAGGGAGGGAAGGAAAATGGGAAGGGGGACGAGGGGAGAGAGAAAGGGGAAAAGAGGGGGGAAGGGGGAGTGAGGGAGGGGAAGAAGGAATGGGGGAGGGAAGGAGGGAGAGGGAAAAGGAGAAGAGGGGGAAAGAGAGAAGGGGATCTATATGAAGGGAGGGAAGAGGGGGGAAGAGGGGGGGGGTGAGGACCCTGGAGAAAGAGTTACGCAGTTTACAAAAGGCCTTTCGAGCGCATATATTTCATTGACCTTGTAGCTGGATGGAAAATATTTGTAAGTACCTGCATAATAAATACAGAAAGAGTGCACTTAATAAACGAATAGTTAAAAACGCATGCAATAGAGGACGAACACCACCGCACAATGGGATCCATAGCAAAACCAAAAAGAGCAAAAATCAACAATTAAACAAATAAAAAAGAAGAAATAAACAGGGGAAAAAGAGAAAGAAAAAATACAAAAAGCAAATAAACAACCCAAAAAATAAAAACAAAAAATTATACTAATACATCCCTTTTCACAAATTCACTTTCAAAGCGGCCCTCCCTTTTTTTTCCCCCCCCCCCTAAACCCCCCCCACCCTTTTCCCCCAATTCCCCCCCCTCCACTCCCCCCCTACCACCCTCTCCCCCTTTCCCTTCCCCCCTACCTATTCCCCTTCCTCCCCCTACTCATTTCCTCCACCATTCCTCTTCCTCCTCCTACCCTTTCCCCCTACCTATTTCCCCCCTTTTTCGGGGGTAACACATGAACAGATCGAAGAACCAAACGGAGAAAAAAAGACAAAAAGGGCGACGGGACCCCAAATTTCCCCTTTATTGCCCCGTCCCCCCTTCTCTTTTCCTTTTTCCCCCCCCTTTTTTTTTTTTTCCCCCCCCCCCCTTTTCCCAAACCCCCCCCACTCTCCCCCCCCCCTCCTTTCCCCTTTTCCTTTTTTTTTCCCCCCCCCCCCCCCTCCATTCTCTCCTCCTTTTCATTCTCCTCTCTTCTCTTTTTCTCTCTCTCTCTCTCTCTTCTTTTTCTCTCTCTCTCTCTCTCTCTCTCTCTCTCTCTCTCTCCACACACATATTTATACATAAACTGTACATATACATATACACAACTATCTACCTATGTAACGTAGTGTATAATATATGAGAAACTGATATCTATTGTGTAACGGCCGAGTAAATCAGCATAATATTAATCAGCATTTTCCGCTACATGTCAGGGCGCCGTTTTAGAAAACTAGAACGATGGCACTCGAGGCAGACCTGCTCAACCTAGGCCAAGGCCGGTGACGTCACGACCTAGGTCACTGCTCCGTTAGAAGTATATAAAATGTTCATATATAATACATGCACATAACTATATATATATATATATATATATATATATATATATATATATATATATATATAGATATATAATAGTATATATATATAATATATATATTATTTATTCATTTATCATTTACATATATATATATATATATTATATATATATATATATATATATATATAATATATATTATATATATATATATGTGTGTGTGTGTGTGTGTGTGTGTGTGTGTGTGTGTGTGTGTGTGTGTGTGTGTGTGTGTGTGTGCGCGCGTATATGTATATGTATGTATATGTATGTATATGTATGTATATGTATATATGTATTTTATATATGTTTATATATATGTATGTATGTATGTATGTGTATATGTATGTATGTGTGTGTGTGTGTGTGTGTGTGTGTGTGTGTGTGTGTGTGTGTGTGTGTGTGTGTGTGTGTGTGTGTGTGTGTGTGTGTGTGTGTGGACATGTGTGTCATGTGTGTGTGGGTATGTGTGTATATATATATATATATATAATATATATATATATATATATATATATATATATGTATGTATGTATGTATGTATGTATGTATGTATGTATGTATGTATGTATGT
>NC_051402.1:31078089-31100589 GCF_015228065.2 Penaeus monodon | reverse complement strand
CACATTACTTTGATTGCCAAGGTCCCCATATTTTTTTTTCTCAAAATTCTCAATCCATTATGGGATTTTACTTTGATCTTCTGGGGGAGGGGGGTATATTATAAGACGGTGGATGGATGCATATATATGGATTGAACGAAGGGTAGTTATACATTATCTATAAATATGAAAAAAAAAATAAATAAAGGAAATATCTGTGTGTTTGTTTACAGTGCGCCTCTGGGTTGAAATATATTAGTCGTGTTATAAACAGTCGGGCGGTTCCAGATGGCAGTAATATAGGGGAGGTCGTGCGGGAGGGGGGGAGGAGGGAGAGGGGGGGAAAAGGAAGGTATGAATGGGAAAGTAAAGCAAATTAAGGTTGCGAATAAGTGACGAAACCGTGTGAAGGTCAAACGCGGGAAGGAGAAAATTCAGATAATGTGCCAGATTTAAGATCCAGCTCATCGAGGTTCGCTCTAGCAAGGAAAAAGAAAAGAAGGAGAATACAGAGGGAGAGGTAAAGAGAAGTTGGGAGGAGGGAGGGAAAGAGAGAGAAAGAGAGAGAGAGAGAGAGAGAGAGAGAGAGAGAGAGAGAGAGAGAGAGAGAGAGAGAGAGAGAGAGAGAGAGAGAGAGAGAGAGAGAGAGAGAGAATCAGACAAACAAAAAATAAAAGAAAAGAAAAGAAAAAAAAAAAAAAAAGAAAAGAAAAGAAGAAACTCAAACAAACAAAAAAAAGATTGACAACGAAAGATAAAAAAGGAAAACAAAACAAGACGGAAAAAATACAAACAAAGATAAAATAAAAACAAAGAAATAAAGGAAATAAAGAAGAAAAGAAAAAAGAGAGCGAGGAAAGCGAGGAGAGAAACGGAGAAAAAGTAACACCAAAAGAAGAAGAAGAAAAGAAGGCGAGGGGACAGGGAAAAAAGCAAAAATAAGCAACAAAATCCCCCGAGGCTGCAGGTGTAGGCAGCTCCCCTCGATGGTCCGCAGCGACTTGGGGGCGAAATCCGGAGGTGACTTCGAACGGCGTGGGCGGGCGGGGGCGGGGCGGGCGGGTGGGCGGCGGGGGTGGGCGGGCGGGGCGGTGGGGGGCGGGCGGGGGTGGGCGGGCGGGCGGGGGTGGGCGGGCGGGCGGGGGGGGCGGGCGGGCGGGGGTGGGCGGGCGGGCGGGGGTGGGCGGGGGCGGACGGGCGGGCGGGGGTGGGTGGGCGGGGCTTCGTGCGTGTATGAAGAATGTGATGAATGTGGTGAAGGGAGGGGAGTGAAAGGGACAATGGTGATGATGATCGTGGTACTAAATATTAGGAATGCTATGATGATAATGACAATGGTGATGATGATAGTCATTATGGTGTCAAGTAATGATATTAATGAGGGCAGAAATTGTAAGATTCAGTGATAATGTCCATTAAGATACTGATAAGAATAATTTTAATAAAGATGATGATGATGATAATCATTTACTATTAGTACCTTCTCTCCTACGTTTTCGTTAAGTGTATATTTTGTTATAATGCACCTGTCGTATTTGTCTCGTGGATCTGTTCGTTATAGCTGTGTGGTCACTACAAGGGGTATTTATTAGTGTTCTGTTATATGGTATATATGTGAGGTAATGACGTATGAGTTATTAGCTGTAATGGACTGAAAAATACGAAAGGTCACGAGTTTGCCTAGGCATCTCTGTCCGACTCGTGTAATTAAAAGCTTTTATATATAATGGAAGTCGTATAATAGTTTAGTGGAATGATGATATTACAAAAAAGTTTCCGTCACATCGTGTTCGCTTATACCAATGCTCCCAGCCACTTCAGTTACAACGGCTGAGTGGCTGAGAGAGCAAGATCGCGCGTTTTTGAAGAGCCAACTATTGAATCGTTTTTCCCTCTCTGTCGAGTAGGTTTTCACTCAACTCTCGGAGCTGATAAAACTAATGCAGCGCTATCACGAGCGAGGAAATTTACCAATCAAGAGGATGCTGACAATGGCAACAGAAGAAGAGAAGTTTTGTTCCCGATGTTGCAGGGTGAACAAAGGAGCATTTGCATATCAGTGCTAAAAAACATTCTTATCAAGTGAATATTAAACGGTTTATTCGATTAAGAATTATGATTATAAATCCTGGATCAGTTGACGTTCGCTTTGATTGTGAACATTAATAGCATATGAAAAGATTATGTAAGTATATTTCACAGAGCATCACATATGCTACAGATATATGCATTATACAACCATATTCCCCCGGATACAATATTACGGAGACTACTTTACTATGATTCATTCTTGCCTTTTATTCACAACCCTGGCTAGCTACACATGCGCTAAGTATCCAATGCACACATAATATACAGAATAATAACAAATGTATCACATCTCTCTCTGAGGAAAGGTTTACAAGTGTTTGCATATATTCCTCATAATAGTATTTGCACTGCACTGTAGACATTTATCACGATTTTGCAATGTGATATGTATAATTTAAAAGATAAACTGTCAGGTTTTATGTGTTAAGGATATGTTGTCTTGCAAAAGATCGAAACTTAAATATTATGACCTTTGAGACGTTAACTGTTTGGAAATATTATATAATGGACAAAAGTGTAGATACACACAGACAGGCATCCACATAAACACATGCACAAACATATATGGATAGTCAAAGAAATTCGAAATTCCATGTACTTATATAACTGGGAAAACTTAACGTAATAAAAATGGATATCGATGACTTTACCTCGTTTTGGTCTATATTTTACTTCAACTGTTATATATATATATATATATATATATATAATATAATATATATATATATATATATATATATATATATATATATATACTATATATAATATACATACATAACACACATCACACACACACAACAACACACACTAATATATATATATATATATATATATATATATATATACATATGTATATATATATATATATATATATATATATATATATATATATATATATATATATATATATATATGCACGGATATATATGTATGCACACATATGAGACTGTATATGCGTGTATCTCTTCTTTTAACGGTAGGTTCATGTCTGAGCCGCCGTGGTCACAGCATGATGCTTAATTGTAGTTTTCATGTTGTGATGCTCTTGGAGTGAGTACGTGGTAGGGTCCCCAGTTCCTTTCCACGGAGAGTGCCGGTGTTACCTTTTTAGGTAATCATTCTCTCTATTTTATCCGGGCTTGGGACCAGCACTGACTTGGGCTGGCTTGGCCACCCAGTGGCCAAGCCAGCGTGTATACAGACATTTTTTAACAAAGAATAAATAACACTACTTATTTCAATACTTAATTCGCATTCGAACAATCCATGTTATGACAAGACGTACCACAGCATTCACAGGACTGTATATGTCCATTTAAATTTATCAGATGGAGGTTGTTTCTTTTTTATATTTTACAAGATGAGAGTTGATATGTCAACGCAATTCGTAATTATATTAAAGGCTGCAAACACATCTAAAAATGATACTCTTTTTTAATCAGACCTGTTAAATAGATTGACTGATACGATAACTCAAGTTTTTCTTTTCATATTTATTTCTATTTTAAGTTTATTTGAATCTTTATATTTTTTGAGCTATCATAACCATTCTAGATTAACACATTTTTACATTTTTCAGTATTTCAAAAAGACAAAAAATCGACCAACTATAAGCATCATGAACATATATTGCAACATTGCCTCTAGTGTTACTAGTGCAACCAGTTTATGAAACTAAGAATGTGTTTATTCTTATATAACCACGATGTAATATAACATATAAGTGTAAAACCAAATGTGATACAGAGCGAAGAACATTACTATATTCATTAGTAAGTCTTAGTATTCATAAGCAAAAAGATATGCAACAGATAAGTGAAATAATAAGTCCTATAAAGAAAGGAAGTCTCAGTGTCGATATTAATTAAAATGTGAGACAGAGAAGTAACATTAAATGTTATAAAATCTACGGGTAAGCCAAGCCATATATCATTGCGCTTCCACTGCATATTTGGGGTCAAAGCTCTGAGAAAACCCTCGTATCTTTCAAATTTCCAAGAACAATTGCAACATGAAATCACGCAAATAGACGTGACTAATCATACACACGCGTGCCATCTGTTACACAAAATCTCCATGAACATTACAAAACTCAATGTTCCAATTAGTAAAATACGAAAAGGTTGATCCATTCCACCATGGAAGAATTCAGCATTGATCGTGCACCTTACATGTCTACCGAAAAAAAGTGTACATAATTGTGTGTTAAACCAAATTGCGTTAGCAACGGTAAAGAAACACACAGAATCTATGGCCGATGATGTATATGAATGTCACGCTGACGGATCCATACAGTCTGGATACAAAGCTGGCTGTGCTTGCGTTGTATACAACAATGGCTGACTACAACATCAAGTTAATATGAGAATACAAAACTGGGCCAGCACTACACAAACGGAGCTGGCAGGTATACTCCTCGCAACGGAATTCTTAATGTCTCGGGGCTCTGGAGTAGTTTTCTGTGACTCTCAAAGTGCTCTTCGGACACTAAATTCTTTCAAAGCAGGTGGCGATGAGGAAATTGTGAGTTGCATTAGCAAGAGAGAGAGAGAGAGAGAGAGAGAGAGAGAGAGAGAGAGAGAGAGAGAGAGAGAGAGAGAGAGAGAGAGAGAGAGAGAGAAGAGAGAGAGAGAGAGAGAGAGAGAGAGAGAGAGAGAGAGAGAGAGAGAGGGAGATGAGAGAGAGAGAGAGAGAGAGAGAGAGAGAGAGAGAGAGAGAGAGAGAGGAGAGAGAGAGAAGAAGAAGAGGGAGAAGGCGAAGAGAGACGAGGGAGAGTAGAGAGAGAGAAGAGAGAGAGAGAGAGAGAGAGAGAGAGAGAGAGAGAGGAGATAGAGGGAGAGAGAGAGAGAGAGAGAGAGAGAGAGAGAGAGAGAGAGAGAGAGAGAGAGAGGGGGGGATGAGAGCGAGCGAACGAGAGTTTAAGGATTCCAAGAGATCGGATCTAAGAATATGTAAAATTAAAGGACAGGATGTGATACCTTGATGGGTCTAGTGACTGAAAATGTTATAACTATAAACGTCTGTATATTCTGCGTTATAAATTTTGATAGAGCCTTAGAAGTTAAATTGTCACTGGGGCAATGTAACACTGTCATAAAAATAGATTGTAGAGGTTACATAATACTAAATCTCTGACATCTCTGCTGTAAGAAACAGGGTCACGAAATATTTCTTAAATAACCGTGATAAGCACACTTGCGGAACAATAATATAACCCCATAAACTCACTTGTCGCCAACCAGGCAACAAACAAACAAAAGAAATAACCAAAAATATGGCGTTGGGTGTACAACCATTCATGAGAATTATCAAAATTGTTATGCTCATGCCGACGACCATCTCTGCAAGTGCCTGATATCGACCTTAAACATTTACGCGGTTGATAACAGATGTAGCTCGAATTATCGTTGTGATGCCTAGATTTACATCGCCAAGGTAGAGTGTTGTCAACTCAGATTGGTCTTAAAGCACTGCCTCCACGACAGAGAGGAGAGGAGAGAGAGAGAAGAGAGAGAGAGGAGGAGAAGAAGAGAGAGAGAGAGAGAGAGATGGAGAGAGAGAGGAGAGGAGAGAGAGAGAGAGAGAGAGAGAGGAGAGATAGAGAGAAGAGAGAGGAGAGATAGAGAGAAGAGAGAGGAGAGATAGAGAGAAGAGAGAGGAGAGATAGAGAGAAGAGAGAGATAGATAGAGATAGATGAAGATAGATGAGAGAGAGAGAGAGAGATGGAGAGAGAGGAGAGAGAGAGTGAGAGAGAGAGAGAGAGAGAGAGAGAGAGAGAGAGAGGGGGGGGAGGGAGAGAGATTAGTTAGATAGACAGACAGATAGATAGATAGATAGATAGATAGATAGATATAGAGAGAAGAAAAAAAATCTAATTCAAAGCACGAAAATTTCAACCTTCCAGACACCCCCCCCCCCCTCTCACCCCAACTCAACCCCCTTATCCGGACATCCCTCCCCCTCCAACCCCATATCCGAGGTAAGCCGCTGTCGGGAAATTGTCGGGCTGTTCGGAACACGTCTCATTTATCCGGCTGTCGGTCAGGTGGTAGCAAGTGTTCCGTCTACGCAGCTGGTTCGGATTATTAATCGTATACATTACGGGGTTCCAGATGCACAAAAATTACCGTCCTTTGTATTCGTTTTATCAAAAAAAAAAAAAAAAGAAAACAAAGAGAAAGAAGAAAAAAAAAAAGACAAAAAGAAAAAGAAAAGAATAGAAAAGAAAAGAAAAAGGAAAACGGAAAAAACAGGCATCGTTCTAATGGCTATTGATTAATATCGATAATTAATGATGCGCAGAGCAACAACAAATTTAAAACAACAACAGCAACAATAATAGTAATGATAATAATGATAATGATAATAATGATAAGAATTATAAAAATAATGATGAGGAAGAGGGTGATGATAATACTACTACTAATAATAATGATGATTATAATAATGGTAATAATAATAATAATAGTAATAATGATAACGACAATGATAACAAAATAAAAACAACAACAACGACAAGACTAACAACAATAATAATAATATTAACTTTAATGATAATAATGATAATAATAATCATAATATTAATGATGATAATAATAATAATGATAATAATGCTATTATTGTTATTATTATTATTATTATTATTATTATTATCATTATTATTATTATTATTATTATTATTATTATTATTATCATTATTATTATTAATACAATAATAAAATAATAATCATAAGAATAACAACAAAGACAACAGTAATAATAATAATAACAATAATAATAATGATAATAATAATGATAATAATATTGATGATGACGATGATGATAAGGATGACATCATCATCACCATCATCATCATAATAATAATAATAACAATAATAATATAAATAATAAAATAATTAATAAGAATAATAATAATACTAATAATAATAATAGTAATGATATAATAATGGTAAGATGATGGTAACAATAATGATAATAATAACAATAATAATGATAATAACAATGATAATAATAAAATAGTAATGATAACAATAATAACAACAAAAACAACAGTAATTAGTAATAATAACAATTAATCAAAACTGTATGATAATACAGGAGCATAAAAATGATGATGCGATGATAGTGATGGTGAATTGTATGGAGGATAGTGATGATGGTAATAATAATAATAATATATAATTAATAATAATCATAATAATAATAATAATAAAATAATAAAATAATAATAATACTAATAAATAATAATAATATAAAAATTGAGTTAAATTAAAAATAATAGAAATAATAATAACAATAACAATAATAATAACAATAATAATGATAATAACAATAATTATGATAATGATATACTCATACTAATACTCATACTGATAATACCAATACTAATGCTAATACAAATACTAAGGTAATACAACAGGTAAACAAACACACCACAAACACACACACACACCACAAACACACACACACACCCACACACACACACACACACACACACACACACACACACTCACACAAAAAACACAGCCCAGAAGAGCAACAAAAACAAGGCACGAGAGCAGCCGGAGATAAAGGAGAAGTCGTCAGCAATCCAAGGCTTCGTTCATAACACGTCGCGGAGATCGATGGTCCTGATAGGGTGTGATTGGGCCATTCCGACGATGGGGAGTGTTCGGCAAAACTGCGAGGCTGTTCCGGCCGCTGATTGGTCCAGCTTAGCGGAATGGATGGCGGAGGCCGCCTCGATTGTTGCGGCTCGAGCGCTGCCGGGAGGGGGAGCGCTGCGGGCCGTCGGGGCGATATATATATATATATATATATATATATGATATCTATGATATATATATATGAGAGCGATAGAGATAGAATATATATAGAGAGATTATGTGTGTGGTGTGTGTGGGAGCTGTGTGTGTGGGTGGTGTGTTGTGGTGTGTGTGTGTGGGTGTGTGGGTGTGGTGTGTGTTATGTGTGTGGGTGGGTGGGTGTTTGTGACGCGTGTCTGGAGACAGTCGCTCTCTTCATCTTTCCGCGCTCGCTCTTTCTCTGCGCGCTGCGCTCTCGCGCTCTCGCTCGCGCTTGCTACCTCTCTTCTCCTGCTCTCTCTCTCGCGCGTGCTTTATCTCTCATGAGAGATAGAGATATGCTATATATATGATATAGAAGATATAATAGTATATATGTATATATTATATATATATATAGTATATATGAGTAATATATATATAGATATATATATAGATATATATAATCATATATATATATAATATATATATAATATATACATACACACACTCACCACATATACATATCAGGTTAATGAAAAAGCATTAAATATGGTCACTCCATTTTAGTTTGTGAATATGTATTTGGCAGAATAGTCAGTATATAAATATGAAAAGTAAAAAAAAAAAATGATAGTATAACGAGAGTTCTCTTTGTTAATCTTCAGCCTTTGATGAAAACAGAGACAAGCAACGCGTTTTATTCTTAGATTCTTGCTTTTTTTTGCAGTCAATATTCTCTCTTTGTCTTTGTCTGTCGTCTCTGACTCTGACTCAGGTTCCTTTCCTTTGTCTGTTGTTTGTCCCGCATGTCGTCTGTGCTCTGGTACTGCCTTTATATTATAAATGTATATATATATGATATATAGATATATAGATATAGAGAATATATATATGAGAAGATATATATATATAATATATAAGAAGATATATGCATATATATGTCTATATATTATAATTATATATATATACGATATGAAGACGATAAGAGATTATATGGATAGTGATATAGATAAGATCATATAGATATAGAATTAGATAGATTAGATAATAGATTATATAATATATTATGGTGATTAATAGATATATATCTGATATAGAGATATAATATAGATAATAGATATATATAATATTAGATATATGATATTAAATATATTGTGGGTGTGTGTGTGTGTGTGTGGTGGATGTGTGTGTGTGGTGTGTGTGTTGTGTGTGTTGGTGTGTGTGTGTTGTGTGTGTGGTGTGTGTGTGTGTGTGTGTCGTGTGGGCGGTGTGGGGTGTGGTGTGTGTCTGTGTGGCGTGTGTGTGGTGTGTGTGTGTGTGGGTGGGGGTGTAATGTATTATGTGATATATATATATAGTAATCTATATCTATAATATACATATACAAAGATATATATATATATAATATATATATTAATATTATTATATATATATATATACAAAAAAAAAAAAAAAAAAAAAAACAAAAAAAAAAAAATATAAAATATATTATATATATAATAGTATATATATATATAACGTATATATAAAGATATATATATCTATATCTATAAAATATATAATAATATATATATTATATATTATATATATTATAATATATATGTGTGTGTTAGATATATTATATACTATATTGATCAATATATATATTATATATATATATATAAATATATATATATCTATATAGATGATATAATTAAATATCTATATATATAATAGTATCTATTATATAATATATACATATATAGATATCATATATAATATTCTATATCATATTTATATTATTATATCTCTAGATATTTGTATATGTATATATATAATTATAGATATTATATATATATATATATATATATATAATATATATATCATTATATATAATATATAGAAGATATATATATAGTATGCATCATATATATATATATAATGATATAAAGATATATATATATTATAATATATCTATATAGATATATATATAATTTATATATAATATATAGGGGTGTGTGTGTGTATAGATATATACGTACATGTATGAATGTATATTTATCTATCTGCTGTATACGTGTATGTCTTGTGTGCAATCGCAGCGTCCCCCTGATTAAAAAAGTGGCTTGTTTCACACTGACATCGCATTTCCAAAGTGATCCCAATCAATGTCCGATCTCGTCATCCTCTCTTACGTGTCTTTTCTTTCTCCTCCCCTCCCCTTGTTTCACGACTGCCAGACGAATTGCGCTACAGATAAAGTTGGCGTACTCTCTCTCTCCTCTTGCTTTCTCCTCCCTCTTCTCTTCCTCTCTCTCTCTGCCCTCTCTCTCCCGTCTGTTGCTCTCTCCTCTTCTCCTCTCTCTCTTCTCTCCTCCTCCTCTCCCTCCTCTTCTCTCTCTCTCTCTCTCTCCCTCTCTCTCTCTTCCCCACACTTTCGTCTCTTTTGTCGCTTGTCTTCTGTTCTGTTGTCGTTGCTTCGACTGTCGTCGTCGCTGTCTGTGTCTCTCTTTCTCTCTCTCTCTCTCCCTCTTCTCTCTCTCTCGCCTCCTCTCTCGTCTCTGTTCGTGTCTCTCTCTTCTCTGTCTGCTGTCTGTCTCTGTCTGTCGTCTGTCGTTCTGCTGTCTGTCTTCTGTCTGCGTCTGTCTGTCTGTCTGTCGTCTCTCCTCTCTTCCCCCCCCCCCCGCTCTCTCTCTCTCTCCTTCTCTCTCTCTCTCTCTCTCTCTCTCTCTCTCTCTCTCTCTCTCCTCCTTCTCCCTCCTCTCTCTCTCCCGTCTCCTCTCTCTCTCTCTCTCACTTTTTTTCTCTTCTCTCTCTCTCCTTCTCGTCGCTGTCTTCTGTCTGTTCTGTCTGCCTGTCTCTGCTCTGTTCTCCTCTCTCTCTCTCTCTCCTCCTCTCTCCTTTTCTCTCTCTTTCCTCTCTCTATCTCTCTCCCCTCCACTTTTTTCTCTTTCTCTCTCTCTCGTCTCTGTCTGCCTCTCTCTTCTTCCTCTCTTCCTCTCTCCACTTTCTTTCTCTTCTCTTGTCTGCTGTCGCTCTGTCTGTCTGTCGTTCTGTCGTTGTCTCGTCGCTTGTCTGTCTGCTGTCTGTGTCTTTCTCTCCTCTCTCTCTCTCCTTCCTTCTCTCTCTCTCTCTCTCCCTCTCTTCTCCTCCTCCGTCTCTGTTCTTGTCCTCTCTCTCTCTTCTCTCTCTCTCTTCTCTCTCCTCTCTCTCTATCTCCTATATCTCTTCTCTCTCTCTTTCTCTCTCTCTCTCTCACTTCTCTGTCGCTTGTCTTCTCTGTCTGTCTGTCTGTCGTCTGCTGTTGTCTGTCGTCTTGTCGTCTCTCTCTCTCTCCCCCCCCCCCTTTCTCTCTCCTCTCTCTCTCTCTCTCTCTCTCTCTCTTCTCCTATCTTCTCCCTCTCTCTCTCTCTCTCTCTCTCTCTTCACTTTTTTCTCTCTCTCTCTCTTCCGTCTCTGTCTGCTTGCTGGTCTCTGTCTGTATGTCTGTCTCTGTCTCTGTCTCTGTCTTCTCGCCTCTCTCATCTCGCTTTCTCCTCTTCTCTCTGTCTCCTCTCTCTGTGTCTCTGTGTCTCCTCTCTCTCTCTCCTCTCTCTCTCTCTCCTCTTCTCTCTCCTCTCTCTTGTCTCTCTCTTTCTCTCTGCTATCTCTCTCACCTCAATTTTTTTCCTTTCTCTCTACTCTTCTCCCGTCTCTGTTGCACAGTCGTTTTTTTTCTCTCTCTCTCTATCTTCTCTCTCTCTCTCTCTTCTCTTCTCTCTCTCTCTCTCTCTCTCTCTGTCTATATCTTTCTCGTCGCACAAAAGTTCTCATTGCCATCTTTGTCTTAGTCTTGCGTGGCGGTGATTACCCGGGTCTGGTGCCCCACCCCCCCCCCGCTCTAGTCTGCGTGCCACCATCTGCCATGCCTCTCGACGCCGCCTCATTCCCAGGTTCTTCCCTCCCGGGGCGGCCTACGGTCTCACTCTTTCACTTTGGCGGTCTTCGTCTCTAGGCTCTCTCTTTCGCAATCAGTCTGCTCTCTCTGTCACAGTCTTCAGTTTGTCTATCTATTATTGGCTCTCTCTCGCTTCAGTCTTTCATATGTCGGTTCTACACACACACACACATGACACACACACCAACATATTAGAGAGAGATATACTAGATGAGATTATAGTTATATAGATAAAGATAGATAGCTAGATATAAATATATATATATATTTATTACTAGAAGCTATATATAGAGATAGAGATAGAGATAGATAATATAAGATATATATAGGATATAGATATAGTAGAGATATAGATAATAGATCGTATATAAGAGAGATCATATAATATGAGATATAGATTAATATAGTAGAATATAATATCTATATATATATATATATCTATACTATAGTGATATATATATTATAAATACCGACGATGATAATAGATATATATAATAGATAATAGAGAACAATATGATATTTATATATAGAGAGATAGAGAGATGATAGATAATACTAGATATATAATAGATATATCAAGAGTATTATATATAAACGATAGTATATATATATATAATATCACTATATAGATATATATATTAGATAGACATTGATAGATATTATAGATACTTAGATCTATATAATCTATATATATATATAGTAATAGAATATAAATATATATAGATATATATATATATAGATATAGATATAGATAACTATGATAATAGATAATATATTATATTTTATTGTAACATATACACATATAGAAGTATGTCTGTAGGATATTACACACGTGTTGTCGCGTGCGTATGTGCGTATAAAATACAAAAGTTTGAATATATCGCACACACACACACACCCAAACGCATAGATATATATATATATATATATATATT
This sequence comes from Penaeus monodon, assembly GCF_015228065.2. Lineage (NCBI taxonomy): Eukaryota > Metazoa > Arthropoda > Malacostraca > Decapoda > Penaeidae > Penaeus > Penaeus monodon. The sequence continues at coordinate 31,087,881 of NC_051402.1, read as the reverse complement.
CAGATATATATATTATCAGAGATAGAATTAAGATATAGAATATATATAGATAAGAGGTATATATATAATTTAGTAGATACGTAGATCTATTATAATATAATATGATTGTGTTTATATATATATTATATATATTTATTTATATATTTTACACACACCACACACACACAAACACACACACGCATATATATAATATAGTATAGATATATATAGATAATATATGATATCGAATATATATAATATATATAATATATAGAACATATATATAGAGATATATATGTGGTGTGTATATATATATATCTATATATATATATTAGATCTCTATGTATAGATATATATGATATATATATAATTACTACTATATATATATATAATATATATATTATTATATATGTGTGTGTGTGTGTGTGTGTGGGTTGTGTGGTATGTGTGTGCGATAGTCGTCACCTCCAGGGAGTAGCCATAGCCATCTCCAGCCTACACGCGCGCGCGAGTGTTGTCGTGAAGTGTGTTTGTGTGTATGTGTGTGGGTATTTATTGACTGATATATATACATATATATGTATAAATATATACATATACATGTATAAAAAAAGAAAAAAAAAATGATATACATGTATATATCCATATGTATATATATGTACTGATATAAATAGAAAATATATAGTTATATATATATAATACTATATATAATATATATATATATATATATATATATATATATATATATATATATATACTCGATATATAATTGTTGTGTGTGTGTGTGTGTACGAGATATATGTAGACAAGGTCATGAATGAGAATGAAAAGCTTCACAATACAAGAGGTATTGAACGGTTTCGACGTTGTCTTCGTCAGAAATACATACATTAGAGAAATTACATGGGAAATATATATCAGGCGTGAGATCGACAGATATACCTGACTGTGACCCTATATTCGTTGTCGTAGGAAGATTGTTGCTGGACCCGGATAATCTAACCTGCCGATGCCGTGTTTACATTACTCTCCGTCGCGAGTAAGCTGGCTTACATAATTTTCTTTAGTTTGTTCAGTCATCCATGGACATTTCTTGCATCCTTCAGGTTCGGTAGATGTCCAGCTTCATTCCTTACATGTACACACCATGGCGGTTGGAGTTCTATGGTGACGGATGGCAGCTCGATGTTCGTGATCTGGTGCGAAGCCACGGCCCTTGTTTCCCCAAAGTATGCTGTTTATCGCAACGCTGCAGCGTATGCCGATAGAAAACACTACAGGGGGTTGCTTTCGGGCTGTTTTCTGTCAGCCATAAGTAATGTATCTTTCCCAGGATGTGCTGGCGTTCTCACTGGCTTGCCGAAGTACGCTGATCGCTCCTGGGAAAGTTTACATGGACGGTTAAAAGAGACATTATAGGAGAGGGTGACGGGGCTGCTCTTGCAAGGATGCTTCTCCGCCTTCTTTTGAGGTTGAACAGGAAGCCTCTGGGATTCCTTGGTTTCATGAACGAATATGTATGTGTCAAATATATAGATATTATATATATATATATATATATAGGGACTACGTATATGAATGATATAGATAATATATATAGATATATAATAATATATATAGATATATAATATATATATTGATATATATATATATATAATTTTTTTTTTTTTTTTTTTTTTTTTTTTTTTTTTTTTTTTTTACCCTGTAGGGTTCATGTTTGAACAGCCGTGGGCTGCCTTGGCCACCAAGGGCCTAGGTGGCCGTCGAGAGGTGAAGAACTTCTCTGCCAAGGAACAATGCGCCGCCCAGTGACTCAACCTCAACTCAGATTGCCGACGCTCTAACCACTCGGCCCACGCGGCCGTATATTATTATATATATATAGATATATATATATATCTATATATATATATAAGAGATAGATAGATGTGTGGTGTGTGTGTGTGTGTGTGTGTGTGTTGTGTTGTGTGTGTGGTGTGTAGGTGTGTGGTGTTTGGGTGTGGTGGGTGTCGGGTGTGTGTGTGTAATGATATGAGTATATATATAGAGAGATAATATATATGTATATCTAAATTATATATATGATTATATATACACAACCTAGATATATAGATATATATATATATATATAATATATATATATATATATATGTATACTCTATATATATATATTATATAGATATATAGATATATATATATATATATGTATGTATCTATCTATCTATCTGTCTATCTATCTATCTATCTATACATATATGTACACACACACACACACACACACACACACACACACACACACTCACGTGTGTGTGTATGTGTGGGTACTTGTTTGTGTGTCTGTAGTAGTTTGAAAGCGTTTTTTCCCTTTCTCCCCACGTAAATCCGCGTGGATTACCCGGCCGAGAGTGCACAAGCTGGTCATGATTACATCACACAAGGACTTAGAGCCATAAACGGCGCATAAGGTTCCCCGAGTGACGTATCCACAGACATAAAGCCCATAAAGTGTTCCTGTGCTGAAAGCCGCCTTGGGCCGCGGTGCGAATACCCGCCGGCCGGCCATTGCTGGGACCGGCGGACCAATCGCACCTTTTTCGGGGGCGCGGGCGGGCGGGGGGCACAAACGGACGGCGTTCAAGTATATTTCCAGCCTCAAATCACCTTCGCGTCTGACGCTGCATTTCTGGATGGCCGTTCGCCTCCGAGTCAGGGCCGGCCAGGAACGAGATGTTTGGCCATTTGCGTGACCGATATACATAATGTTTGTTTAATATTAGGTTCTCGATTATATGGCTCATTTGACAGAATCTAATGGCGACTAAGTTACCCAAGGTGAAATGGATGTTGGTATATCGTTACCTAAACTGTTATGACGATATAAAGTAAGTAAACTTTAGTCACATCTGTCGGGCAGACACGTGCAACCACCAAACTACAGCTTATGAATTCGAATCTCTTAATTCAGAGATTGGGGAGATATTGCAACCAGATTTTGCGCAGGATAATTGGCAAATATTTAAATCTCATTTCTCCTTTTTTCTGTCTTGCTTCTCAACAATCTCGCGATGATTGAACAATTAATTACTCAGCCTCGCTCACTCAGTCCAAAGACTTACGCTTCGTTGAACTTATTATTCGAACATTCATTTACGTGACACAAACAAGCCATTGTATCACAATATATAATATTTTTTTTAAAAAATTTTTAAAAAAATTAATTTTTTTATATATATATATATATATATATAATAGATATATATAATATATATATATATAATATTATATTATATATATATATACATGTATGTGGTATTGGGTGTGTGGTGTTGTGTGTGTATTCATGTTGTTTTCTATATGCATAGCTCTCACCCTCTCACTTCCCTCTCTCTCTGTCTCCCTCCCTCCTCCTCTCTCTGTCTCTCTGTCCTCTCTCACTCTCTCGCACACACACTCTCTCTCTCTCTCTCGCTCTCTCTCTCTCTCTCTCTCTCTCTCTCTCTCCTCATATAATATATATATATATATATATATATATATAAATATAGATATACTGTGTGTGTATGTGGAATGTGTGTATGTGTGTGTGTGGTGTGTATGTGTGTGTGTGGTGTTGTGTGTGTGTGTGTGTTGTGTGTGTGGTGTCGTTGTGTGTGTGTGGTGTGTGTGTGGCGTGTGTGTGTGTGTGTGTGCGTGCATTCCTATCTTCGTCCCTCAAGCGCCCACGGAGAGCCGGGGAGGGGGTGGAGTGGGGGCGAGGGGCACGGGCGCCGAAATGCTGGAATTCTGGCCGTGGTATTCATGGCCAAAGGGAAGACGAACAGTCTAATTCGCCGAGGACCGGGGCTCCAATATGGAACTTGTATAGCGATGTATATTCATAACGCACATAATGTTGGGTTTAAAACAATTGCAAAACTATAAGGTAATACTTCGCAACGTCACCTTCCTATCCCCAGTAGAGGGAAGTGATTTTCGAAGCCCTTTAAGCAGGTTTTGTTTCAAGGTTTTGCTTTCTCTTTGTTTGTTTGCCATATTTGTTAGCTTCCCCGCTATGTGTATGTGGCCGTGTCTACATATAGCACCTCTCTCTGTTTGTTTGTCTGTCTGTCTCTCTTTCTGTTATTTGCTGCATTCTCGTAAACAAAATAAATACTAAAGAGGAGAGAGAGAGACGAACAGAGAGAGAGGGAGAGAGAGGAGAGAGAGGAGAGAGAGAGAGAGAGAGAAGAGAGAGAGAGAGAGAGAGAGAGAGAGAGAGAGAACAGGCTGTTAAGAAGCAGTCACGTATTTTCACTCCTTTTCACTTCGCTCCTGTGAAGTCAGTCAAGTCATTTTAACTTCTGCTTAAGAAATACAACTGTTTTATCGTGTTCCTAATGTAAGCGAGTGATGGGCACTTGAGTATCAAAAAGTCAGGAATTGAATCAGTTTTCTCTTAGTAAATATATACATACATATATATATAAGTATTATATATCATAATAAGATATATATTATAGATAAGTATAATATATTTTTTGTTTTTAGTATAGTATATTATATGTATATATAATAATATTAATATATAGATAATATAGATAGTATTATATATATAGTATATATATATATATATATATATATTAATACATATACCACATAAACAGATGTTTCATGATTTTCGTCTTTGTTGAAGTTATTACTTGATCTCTCGTTTAACTTAAACCCCATTCACGAGGTCGAGATCTATGTAGGGTGACGATAAAGAGGTTTTTCAATGCCGTTAGAGAAGGGAACGCTGTTAAATGGAATGATATACTGAACTTTGAATGTTCAAGTTCAGATGTTTCATTCTTGTTTGCAGTATCGTGATTGATGAAGCAGAATAAATAGCATTCATCTTTAGCCATCCAATGCAGTTTAAACAAGGTTGCCGCATCGAACACATATGGCAAATTTTGTCTACCTATCTCTCTCTCTCTCTGTCTATCTATACATGTACACACACACACACACACACACACACACACACACACACACACACACACACACACACACACACACACACAAAATGTATATTGATATATATATATAGATATATATATATATATATGTGTGTGTGTGTGGTGTGTGTGTGTGGGTGTGTGTATATGTTGTAATATGAATATCTATCTAACCCCCAACAAAATAATATGTATATATAAATAAATTATCTATCTATTGTCTATCTTATCTATATAATACAGATAGATATCTATATGATAGTTATTCTATTATATATATATATATAATATCATATTATATTATATATATATATGATATATATATTATATATATATAATATATATATATATATTCTATTATATATATAATATATATGCATATATATATATATATATATATATATAGGGGGAGAGAGAGAAAAAAAAGACAGAAAGGGAACTGTGAAACACCGGAAAACAAAGCCTGCTTCACAAGTCGCCCAAACAAACGGAGGAACAAACAGAGAGCGATAGGAGAGAAAGGGACAGACCGGACGGAGGAGATGGAGCCAGGGAGGAGAGAACACTGAGAAAGTGTTTAATAAAAGGCTGGTCTCATGGAACATTTTCCATTCTCGGATATTTATTGAAGTGCGAACAGTTACAAGAGACATAATATATAGAAATTAAGGTATCAGCGGATGTTTATGGCACTTATAGGAGAGATTATGATGATAACAATGTAATAAAATCGATATCCGGAGAGTTTCGTAATTCGTGTATGAACGTACATGGGGGCAATGAAAAGCAAAATTAACTTTTGTTCATGTTTTTCATCTCTCTAATTTACAACACACACACACACACACACACACACACACACACACCACACATAATATATATATATATTATATATATATAAATATTAAATATATTATATATATATATATACAATATTATATATATTTACATACATAGATAAATAGACACACACACGGAGAAACGGGGATACCTATACGTATGCATATAATCATACATATGTATAAATATACTAATACATATCCTCATCGCCTGAGATACTTCATCTAACACTCGGAGGCAAGAAAGTGCCGACCACGCAGTCGTAAGTGTTAACGCCATCTCGCCCCCCATATAGCTCTTTATTCCTCCTGGAAACTGCGAACATTCCTCGAGCTCGATGCAAACCGGGTGGCCGACTACGTATCCGAGACTGCGTTGGCGAGGCGCTGCCTAGTAGTCCGTCTAATCCCAGGGAAGAAAAGGAAAAAACCATAGCTAGCAACTTTACCAGGGTTTGGAAAGACCCGATGCAGTTGAGAACTTTTAAAAATTTCTAAACACCTGATACTTGTATGATATATATATATATATATATATATATATATATATATATATATATATATAAATACACAATATCTGTTTTTATTATATATCTCTTTATGTCGTATCTTTTTACTCTATTGAAAGTTGCGTGCCTACAAGCAGGACGTTGGCAAAGAAAGATTACTCCAGAGTCTGGTTTGAGCTGCCAGTTTTTTTCTTTTCCAAGAAAGGACGTTTTGTGGATAATTAGTTCTAGCAATAACTTCTGAGGCAATTCACGGGATGTTTGGTCTCACAGAAAGGAGGTTCTTTGTGTTTTATTGATAACACCTGCAGAGTTCGTGTTCTAATAAACAGGTTGATTAGCAAAAAATAGCATTAAGTATGTGAAGTTAAATGAAAGGTTTCCCGATCTCAGAAAACGGAACACATTATTATTTTCTCATCAGCACTAGACACTAATATACAAGGGAATATAACTAGCTAATTCAATCTCTCCAAGTGAATATTCATAAACTTAACCATGAGTTAGGTTACTTGATGTTTCAGTCTATGGGTAATCTACAGCGACCGCTGGCATATCTTCAGATTCCGTGATGATTAACATTTCGCTGCATGATACCTCTTTGCTGCACCGTTACATGACGATTATGTTTGGTGAAAAACAAAAAAATATATTAAGAAAAAGGGAAAAGATCGATCAATCAGTTGTTGCCCAAGTACAAGCTCTTGCACGGAGTTTAAATGCATGTCACCTGTTGGTTATCATCGTCCAACATTTATATTTGTACTAATCGGGTGTGGAGCTTGTAGTCATGTTATTTAGATCTGTGTATGTAGCAAAAATCTACTTTTATATTTGAAAAAAAAAGTGCCAGTATTCCACATGGTATGTCTTCAACCTATCTACCTCTGTGGCGAAACTAATTATATAAGTATGCTGGAATATTTTTTTCTGCAAAGGCAAAAAAGAATGAGTTAATACTTCATTATGCAAATAAAACTATACAACTGCGCTACTGCACTGGTCAGTTGGTGATCGCATTTCTTAGCATTTATCACCCAGTGTTCACAAGCAAATTCACAGTAGAGGATATATACGCAAGCTCATTAGACAATTATATCCTAACAATAGATAAGGAAATTTACGATTACAGTGTTGATATTGAAGCAGAGTGAAATAGAAAAAAACAACAATTAGAATACGTAAATAATCGTTAACTCTTTCTGTGGTGCCGAGGAGGAAATGGAAGCAAGAGATGGGCCCACCGAGGGGGAAATGGATCAAGTAACAGAAAAAAAGATGGCGTGTATTTTTCATTTAAGATACAAAGCTGTCTCTGTGTTTGTGCTGCAATTATCTCAGGAGCTGGGCACTGCTTGATGCTTGTTCAAACAATTCAATAATCTCAAACAAGCACACTTTGAACAGGCATTGAACTTTTTTTAGAATATAACTATTAAAAAAAAGAAAAAAAAGAAAGCAAAAGAAGAAAAAGAAAAGAAAGAAGAAAAAAGAAAAAAAAGAAAGAAAAAAAAATGTATATATATATATATATATATATATATATATATATATATATATATATATATATATATATATATATATATATATATGCATGTGATCAAGAATAACAACAACATCGTATACATGTGCAAAAATGATCAGGAGTAAACGCATTTACAGACGCTTATCAAAGAAACCTATCCTTTGACTTAATACAAAAGCAAATACACAGCTGACTATGACCTTTAGGGGGATTCAGACCTCCGCTAAAAGCTTGACGTTCAAAGGATTTTAATTCAAAGAAAACACCTTTGACTAAACGAGAATACTGGATCCTCTGTGATTCTCGGGTCCAATCTACCTTTCGGATCCCTGAGTGTCATGCAAGATCTTATTCTCTGAGGGAGTTCTTACTTGCACTTTGAAGGAGACAGAGACATCTTCGTTTGGTGTATCTGTGCCATAATGCATATCCTAGGAAAATGAACGTAAAGGTAAGTGTTGCGCACACGCAGATACACACACACATACACACACACACACACACACACACACACACACACACACACACACACACACACACACACACACACACAGATAGATAGATAGATAGATAGAGAGAGAGAGAGAGAGAGAGAGAGAGAGAGAGGAGAGAGAGAAGTGGGGGGGGAAGGGCCAGAGAGAGGGAGCTGGGACAAAGAGTGAAGAAGAGCGAGAAAAGGATAGAAAGGGATAGATAGATAGAACGATAGATAAGTAGATGAATATCTAGATGAGTAGATAGATAGATTGGTAGAGATAAAGAAAGAAACAGAAAAGAGGGAAACAGAGAAAAGAGAGACAGAGAAAAGGAGAGACAGAGTGAGAGAGAGAGAGAAAGACAAAGAGAGAGAAGAGAGCGAGAGGGGAGGAAACCTAACACATAACAAATATTAATCTATGGAAAACTTTTTCGTCCGCTCAGCGCCTTTTCTAAACGGCCAATTACTTCTCTTGACAAACTCTGCACCGTCAGATTATTGGTTCCTCGGCCGCCCTTTCAGCTTCAGCAGCTCTTAGCTTAACCTTCCTCGACCGACCCGCTCTCGCCGAAAGCACCGCTCGTCACCGCCTGCTAAATCCTCATCCTCAGCGCATCCTCGTCTTTAGTGATGGAGTTTTGGTGAGGAAGAGAGGGAGGAGGGAGGGAGAGATGAGAGAGGAGTGAGGGAGAGATGAGAGAGGAGGGAGGGAGAGATGAGAGAGGGAGGGAGGGAGAGATGAGAGAGAAAGGAGGGAGAGAAGGAGAGGAGGAAGGGAGGAAGAGAAAGAGAGAGAGAGAGAGAGAGAGAGAGAGAGAGAGAGAGAGAGAGAGAGAGAGAGAGGAGCAAAGAGAGAGAAGAAAGAGAGAGAGAAGAGAAGAGAGAGAGAGAGAGAGAGAGGAGGAAAGGAGAGGGGAGGGAAGGTGGGAGGAGGGAAGGTGGGAGGAGGCAAGGAGGGAGGGAGGGAGGAAGGAGGGAGGGAGGGAGAGAGGAGGGAGAGAGGGAGGGAGAGAGGGAGAGAGAGAGAGAGAGAGAGAGAGTATGTATGAAGAGGAGTAAAAAATACATAATGAGAGACACAAGATGCCATTATTGGCGCAAAACTCTTTCACGGGATAAAAGTTATCAGAAGACTATACCTCCTCCGATGTCTTTAGGTGAAATTTCCTGCTTAATTAGGGATGACCTCAATTATGGCATTCTCGCTTGCAAACTGGCTCAAGAACTTTGCAAATTAGCGCGATGAAAGGCCCTTTATATTCCATGACTCAGGAGGACATGTAGGTGTGTTAGTGGAGAGAATCCTTTCGGCTGATAAAACAAAAAAGAAAGAAAAAATAACAAAAGAAAAAGAAGAAAAAGAAAAGAAAATCAAGAACAAATTTTTTTCACCGTTTTATCAGATTTTCGGTTTCTAATTATCTCGATAAGACACAGTGAAGATAACTGTATACTAACTCAGCTTGTATTGAATTTACGGAGT
>NC_051402.1:31068875-31072989 GCF_015228065.2 Penaeus monodon | reverse complement strand
TATAAATCTAACAAAATTATAAATATACAAAATACTTTCCTCACGCCGATACTTCATCTAACACTCGGAGGCAAGAAAGTGCCGACCACGCAGTCGTAAGTGTTAACGCCATCTCGCCCCCCATATAGCTCTTTATTCCTCCTGGAAACTGCGAACATTCCTCGAGCTCGATAGCAACCGGGTGGCCGTCACTACGTATCCGAGACTGAGTGGCGGAAGGCTCCTATTAGTCCGTCTAATCCCAGGGAAGAAAAGAAAAACACTAGCTAGCAACTTAACCAGGGTTGTGGAAGACTCCGATTCAGTTGAGAACTTTTTTTAAAATTCTAAACACCTGATACTTGTATTATATATATATATATATATATATATATATATATATATATATATATATATACATACACAATATCTGTTTTTACTTATATATCTATTTATGTCTTTATTCTTTTTACTCTATTGAAATTCGTTGCCTACAACAGGACTTGGCAAAGCAGATTAATCCAGAGTCTGGTTTGAGCTGCCAGTTTTTTTCTTTTCCAAGAAAGGACGTTTTGTGGATAATTAGTTCTAGCAATAACTTCTGAGGCAATTCACGGGATGTTTGGTCTCACAGAAAGGAGGTTCTTTGTGTTTTATTGATAACACCTGCAGAGTTCGTGTTCTAATAAACAGGTTGATTAGCAAAAAATAGCATTAAGTATGTGAAGTTAAATGAAAGGTTTCCCGATCTTAAGAAAGGGAACACATTATTATTTTCTCATCAGCACTAGACACAAATTTATACAAGGGAATATAACTAGCTAATTCAATCTCTCCAAGTGAATTTTCTAAATTTAAACCCCTGAGTTAGGTTACTTGAGTTTCAGTCTATGGGTAATCTACAGCGACCGCTGGCATAATCTTCAGTTTCCCGTGATGATTAACATTTCGCTGCATGATACCTCTTTGCTGCACCGTTACATGACGATTATTTTTTTTGTGAAAAAAAAAAAAAAAATATTAAGAAAAAGGGAAAAGATCGATCAATCAGTTGTTCCCCAAAAAGTACAACTCTTGCACGGAGTTTAAATGCATGTCACCTTTGGTTATCATCGTCCACCATTTATATTTGTACTAATCGGGTGTGGAGCTTGTAGTCATGTTATTTAGATCTGTGTATGTAGCAAAATCTACTTTTATATTTGAAAAAAAGTCCCAGTATTCCACATGGTATGTCTTCAACCTATCTACCTCTGTGGCGAAACTAATTATATAAGTATGCTGGAATATTTTTTTCTGAAAGGCAAAAAGAATGAGTTAATACTTCATTTATGAAAATAAAACTATACAACTGCGCTACTGCATGGCCCAGTTGTGATGGGATTTTTTAGCATTTATCACCCAGTGTTTCACAAGCAAATTCACAGTAGGGGATATATACGCAAGCTCATTAGACAATTATATCCTAACAATAGATAAGGAAATTTACGATTACAGTGTTGATATTGAAGCAGAGTGAAATAGAAAAAAACAAAAATTAGAATACGTAAATAATCGTTAACTCTTTCTGTGGTGCCGAGGAGGAAATGGAAGCAAGAGAGGGGCCCACGAGGGGAAATGGATCAAGTAACAAAAAAAGAGGGGTTGTATTTTTCATTAAGATACAAAGCTGTCTCTGTGTTTGTGCTGCAATTATCTCAGGAGCTGGGCACGCTTGATGCTTGTTCAAACAATTCAATAATCTCAAACAAGCACACTTTGAACAGGAAATTGAACTTTTTTTTAGAATATAACTATTAAAAAAAGAAAAAAAAAAAAAAGAAAAAGAAGAAAAAAAAAAAAAGAAAAGAAAGAAGAAAAAAGAAAAAAAGAAAGAAGAAAAAAATGTATATATATATATAAAAATTAAATATATATATATATATATATAATTTTATATATAAAATATATATAAAATATATTATTATAATGCATGTGATCAAGAATAACAACAACATCGTATAAAATGTGCAAAAATGATCAGGAGTAAACGCATTTACAGACGCTTATCAAAGAAAACCCATCCTTTGACTTAATACAAAAGCAAATAAAACAGCTGACTATGACCTTTAGGGGGATCAGAAACCCCCGCTAAAAACTTTGACGTTCAAAGGGTTTAATTCAAAGAAAAAACCTTTGACTAAACGGAATACTGGATCCTCTGTGATTCTCGGGTCCAATCTACCTTTCGGATCCCCGAGTGTCATGCAAAATCTTATTCTCTGAGGGAGTTCTTACTTGCACTTTGAAGGAGACAGAGACATCTTCGTTTGGTGTATCTGTGCCATAATGCATATCCTAGGAAAATGAACGTAAAGGTAAGTGTTGCGCACACGCAGATACACACACACATACACACACACACACAACACACACACACACAACACACACAACACCCCACCACACACACACACACACACAGATAGATAGATAGATTTGATAGATAAAAGAGAGAGAGAGGAGAAAAGAGAGAGAGAGAGAGAGAGAGAAGTGGGGGGGAAGGGCCAGAGAGAGGGAGCTGGGACAAAGAGTGAAGAAGAGCGAGAAAAGGATAGAAAGGGGTAGATAGATAAACGATAGATAAGTAGATGAATATCTAGATGAGTAGATAGATAGATTGGTAGAGATAAGAAAGGAAAAAGAGAAAGAGGGAAACAGAGAAAAGGAGACAAGGAAAAGGAGAGACAGAGTGGAGAGAAGAGAAAAGACAAAGAGAGAGAAGAAGCGAGAGGGGAGGAAACCTAACACATAAAAAATATTAATCTATGGAAACTTTTTCGTCCGCTCAGCGCCTTTTCTAAAGGGCCAAATTACTTCTCTTGACAAACTCTGCACCGTCAGATTATTGGTTCCTCGGCCGCCCTTTCAGCTTCAGCAGCTCTTAGCTTAACCTTCCTCGACCGACCCGCTCTCGCCGAAAGCACCGCTCGTCGCCGCCTGCTAAATCCTCATCCTCAGCGCATCCTCGTCTTTAGTGATGGAGTTTTGGTGAGGAAGAGAGGGAGGAGGGAGGGAAAGGGAGAGGTAGTGAGGAGAGAGGGAGGTAGGGAGGAGGTAGGGAGGGAAGTGGGAGGGAGAGGAGAGAGTAGGGGGGGAAGAGAGAGTTAGGAGACGAGAGGAGTGTGGGAGGAGCAGGGGGAGATGGAGGGGGAAGGGAGGGAGGGAATGGGGAGAAGGGTAGGAAGGAGAGGGGAAGGGAGGAGAGAAGAGGAGAAGGAGAGAGAAAGATAGAGAGAAGGATAGAGAGAGAGAGAGAGAGAGAGAGAGACGAAAGAGAGAAAGAGAAAGAGCAGAAACGAGAGAAGAAAGAGAGAGAGAGAGAGAGGGAGAGAAGAGAGAGAGAGAGAGAGAGAGAGAGAAAAGAGAAGAGGAAAGGGAGGGAGGGAGGGAGGGAGAAAGGGAGAGAGGAGGAAGGAGAGGGAGGAAGGTGGGAGGAGGGAAGGTGGGAGGAGGCAAGGAGGGGGGAGGGAGGAAGGATGGAGGGAGGAGAGAGGAGGGGGGGAGGGGGGAGAGAGGAGAGGATGGAGGGAGGAGAGAGGGGGGGAGAGAGAGAGAGGAGTAGAGAGAGAGAGAGTATGTATGAAGAGGAGTAAAAAATACATAATGAAGACACAAGATGCCATTATTGGCGCAAAACTCTTTAAACGGGATAAAAGTTATCAGAAGACTATACCTCCTCCGATGTCTTTAGGTGAAATTTCCTGCTTAATTAGGGATGACCTCAATTATGGCATTCTCGCTTGCAAACTGGCTCAAGAACTTTGCAATTAGCGCGATGAAGGCCCTTTATATTCCATGACTCAGGAGGACATGTAGGTGTGTTAGTGGAGAGAATCCTTTCGGCTGATAAAACAAAAAAGAAAGAAAAATAACAAAGAAAAAGAAGAAAAGAAAGAAATCAAGAACAAATTTTTTTCACCGTTTTATCAGATTTTCGGTTTCTAATTATCTCGATAAGACACAGTAAGATAACTGTATACTAACTCAGCTTGTATTGAATTTACGGAGTGCTGACAAATAATCATATCGATCTCTGTCAATCGTAAAGTCTAGCGAATTAAAGCCACGCAATTATTTTATGCGATTTTACAAATAG
>NC_051402.1:31051375-31056375 GCF_015228065.2 Penaeus monodon | reverse complement strand
TCGCTTCGCTTCGCTTCGTCTTATCTGCGTCTTCTGTCCTCTCGCTCTCCGCTCTTCGCCTCTCCTCGAGGGCTTGGCACGTGTCGGGGTTGGTCTCTTCTGCGCTGTGTCTTTTCTCTGTTTCTCCGTCTCTCTCTCTCTCTTTATACTTTCTATGTCTTATTTCATCAACGTTATACCGCTCTTCTTCCCATTTTTTATCTTTCATCATTATATATTTTTCTTTTTTTTCTCTTCTTTCTCTGCTGTGGTGTCTGTCTCCGTCTGTCTGCCTGGGTTCTCTCTCTCTCTCTTTCTCTGTCTGTCTGTCTCCCTTCTTTTCCCACTCTCTCTTTCTTTTCCTCTCTCTACCTGACATTCGCTCTTCCTTAGTTTTATTCCATCCTCGTGCCTCTCGTCTCCTCATTTTCCAAAATTTCCCTATCTTCGTCACTTCTTCACCCTCCTTCTGAGGAATCTGAATTTAGCAGTGGCCATTTTTCGCCCTCCATCAATATCCCCTCAGTTATCTGCTCTCGCCCCCCCCCGATCTCCCCTCTCGTTCTTGCCTCCTTTCCTACCCCTCCCCCCCTCCCCAAAGTATTCCCCGCCCCAACTTCTTGTCTTCCTTCCTTCCCGCCCTCTTCTCCCCCCTCCCCACCCCCTGCCTCTCATCCTCGTCTCCCTCCCCCTCATTCTTCCTTCTTGCCTCCTTCCCTATCTTACCTCCCCCACCCTCCCCTCCACCATCTCCCATACCCCTTTTCCCCCACCCCCCCTTCTACTCACACCCCCAGTACACCCCCACGCCCCCCCCCACTCATCCGACTCCCCCCCCACCTCGGCCCGCACCTAGAAGATAGATTAACCAAATTTAAAATTTTCTTAGTTTTTGGGAAAGTCTCCGTTTCTGATATTTCATTTTTCTGCGGGTTTTCTCCTGCCGACGCACCGCTTTCGTATTATGTTTTTTTTTCAGTCTTATATTGGAGGCTTTTCTTTTTAGTATTTGTAACATAAAGCTGATTTTTTAAAGTACTTTTATTATTATCATTCTTTTTCCCGTTAATTATTGTTTTTTTGTCATATATATGTTATGCTTATCACTGTTTGCTGTTGTCGTTGTTTATTGTCATTATCATTGTTTTTTTATAACTGATATTAATATTATTGTCATAACCACTATGATTGATCATCACTATTATTACACTCTCATTATTATCTATTCTTACTAATGTTATCTTATATCATCATTATTTTTATTGTTATAATATTCATCTTTATGATTTTTTTGTCATCATCATCATCATTAAACTCAAAATCATTAATGTCGTTTTCATCGTCATTTATTATTTCAAATACTATTTTATTTTACGACACCAAAGCAGCAACAGTAGTATAGCAGTATCATCATTATCTTTAATATTGCTATGATCTACTATTAATTGTTACATTTAATATTACTGTTTCATTGTAATGATACTAATAATTATTATTATTATCGGTTATCATATGCTAAATAATAATGATAGTTATAATACCAGTTCTGGTAACGATAATACGACGTGTCAGTTACAGTAATGGGGACAATTATAATAATGGTGACAATTTAATAATGGTGATAATAACAGTAAAGATGATAACGAAGACAATATGATAATAGAAAATTAGCATCATTATTATTATAATGATATTGCTATCACTTCTGTAAAATATAAATATCTTTGTTAATATTGTATATTTTTTCTTATCTTATCATTATTTCTTTCATTATCATTATTGCTATTATTGGCATTCTCATAATGTATTTTCAATTGTTATTTCTCCTCTCATATCTATTATTACTTTTACTATCATTACCATCCTTATTCTCATTTTTCCTTGGCATTATTTAAATTCCTCCATCAATATAATACTCCTTTTCATTCTTGTACAACCTTATACATCGTGTGTTTCTCCAAAATGTGTTACAAGTGGATACGATTTCACCCAAAAATGTAGAACAAAGTTGAAAGTCGGTATATGGAAATTTTGCCCACGAAACTGTGCAACGTGTAAACTAAATGCAAGCTTAGTACGCTCTCTGCACCTTTGACAAGGCCTTATCACAATCAATACATATTTTTTCAATGTGTTTTTATTTTCAGAGTGGAAAAAACTGACACTTATTATTCTGTTTCAAGATCTCCTGGTGGGAATCTGAACTCGTGAAGATACGAAAAGAGACAGTATATTCGTAAAATTAAGAGCAGTAGTAGTTGAAAAATTTAAAAAACCTCAAAAAGGGTTTCAAGAAAAAAAAAAAAAAAAAAAAAGATCCCATCTTCGTTTTGACTTCATATTCACTCATGGATGTTAATCAAAACACTTCATGAAAGTCCCCGAGCTGTTTATCTAACAAGACTTGTCCGATATAAGTCCGATATGCGAAGCTTAGCTCGCCCGGGGCTATGCCCATGAGGAGAGCCTAAGACTTGCCCACATAATCACTGTTATTATAGTCTGCGACACCTCAGTGTTAACAAAAAGAAAAAAAAAAATCTGGTTTTTTCGTCCTCCAATCAAGGCATCTCATCACCATATCAATTATTATACGACCATTACCGTTTTTTCCCACTAATTATAACTCTCCTGACAACTTTGATTTTTAAATGTAGTTCTTCTTTGTTCCTATCGCCGACAGAAACGAATAAAGACATGAGTTTAAACTACATATTTTTAGAAAAAGAAGAAAAAATTATGTACGTAAATGAAAACGTAATGTTTTTATTTTGATAATTGTACGTACTATTACTAGTATTATCATTATCAGTTATATTATTGTTAATAGATTAAATTATTATTATTACTGTTATTTCTATTATTTCTATTATCACTGTTATTATTATTATCACTGTTATTATTATTATTACTGTTACCATTCTTATCATCACCATTACGATTATTATTTTCATTATCATCATTATAACTTTTATCATAATTCCTATTATTATAGTACTATTATTATTATTGTAATCTATTATTAGTATCATAATGATTATCCCTTTATTATTGAATTATGATGATAATGAACATAATGATGATGATAATTATGATTATAATGATAATGATAAGAAAATTGAAAATTTGAAAATTTTTATTAACACTATAATAATTACCAATGTGGTTATTGTTATTAATATTATTACCATCTTTTATTTTATTTTTTCTTTTTCTCTTTCTTATTCATACCCCTATCTTGGATGATTCAAAACTGAAATGAAACAAATTTTAATATGTATGTCACAGTGACATCAATTTCGCAAAATTCACTCAGTGCAAACATGCTTTATATAGAAACTGAATGTGATAAGTTAGACAGGTAAATTACTCAGATTGTCGTGCAACAAACTATAATAACATAACATTTCATAAATTTTATAATAAGGATAAAATATTGCAAATCGTATTCTGTAATGTTCAAAATTACATGATAATCATATGATTTATATCAGATTAAAATAGAGCAAGATTTATGGTATAAATCTTTGACCTTACTTTTAAAATGCCTTTTTCCAGTTCTGTAATGTTTTCATTTATTTGCCAATAAAATACTTTTTGACCATAAATCAAATGAAAGAGAATCAGGCAAATTCTTTCACTCCATAAAAATGATACACAAATCATGATAATTTTGCACGAATATTGAATTCCATAGAAATACATCGCAGTCCTTCAAAATTCACATTGAACACACAATAAAAAAGTGATATCTATCCTACCCTTTCACAAACTATCAACCACTTTGAAACGAAATTTCCTTCACATTCCTTGCACTTCGTATGTAATAACCAACTTACAAATTTGCCACACCTTTGTATATGAAATACAAACTACATGAACGACCAAAACAACCAAAATTCAAGTATAACAGCCCAAACCCACATGCCATGGGGTTTCTTTCCTAGAGAAACTGAAGCGTAACAAACGTGAGGAAACCAGCAAAAGCAAAAGCATATAGCAATGCGTATGCGAAAGTTTAAAGATGATATCGACTGTTTTAAAAAATTTCACACATAAAAAAAAAAAAACAATTTCTTTGATATTGTGAATGTACAAATTTAAAACCTTTTGAAATAGAGTAAAATAATTTTGTATGAACTCATTTCTGAATCATATTATATGTAGCACCTACGTATTTCATTAGGTTTGTGAACTGCGCTTTTGCAACACAGGTTTTTCTTATAATTTTTGTTGATGTTCTTGTTTTTCATTATCATATTATTATAATAATAATTGTTCTTCTTCTTCTTCTTCTTCTTCTTCTTATTATTATTATTATTATATTATTATCATTATATTATTATTATTATTATTATTATATTACTAGTATTTGTAGTAATAGTAGTAATAATAGTAGTAACACTAGTAGGGAGTAGTATAATATTAGAAATATTAGTAAAAATAGTATAACACTAATAGTAGTACAATACATTAGTATTAGTGATAATAGTGGTATAGTATAGTAATAGTATAAAAGTATAATAGAGTATAATAGTAGGTTATATAGTAAAATAATTATATAGTAGTAGCAGTATAGTAATAATAGTAGTAGTAAAATATAGTAATAATAGTGGGATTATAGTTAAAGTAGTATAGTAGTTGTTGCGGTAACATTATCATTGTTATTATCTTTTTACTACTCTGTTGTTACTCTTACTATAATATGTTCATTATCAGGTTAATGGGATCATTTTAATGATCAATATTTTGGGTCCGAATTCGGGATAAATTTTCGCAATGCAGTTAACAGTGCCCATCCTGATAACGATATCACCCGAAATATTTTTTTTCCTTTCCTCCCGAATCGTAGGTACTCTACACAACACACAGCCCCCCCCCCCACCACACACAAAACATCACATACCATACACTACACAACACCAAACACACACAACACAAAACACACACACACACACACACACACACACACACACACCACACACACCACACAACACCACAAACACACACAGAAAAACACC
>NC_051402.1:31047914-31051275 GCF_015228065.2 Penaeus monodon | reverse complement strand
TTTTATATTATTATTTATTATTATTAGAAAATTTTTTTTTTATATTATTATTAAATCCTAGTTTATATATTATCATTTTTAATTTTTTATTATTATACTTATTATTATCTATTATTTTTTGATATATAATATATAATATATAAAAGATTTATATATCATGTATACATATATTTTATTATGTATATTTTCTATTATATATATATTATTATATATATACATAAAACACAACACACGACTCAACCTATTATATATTTATATATAATATATTTTATATATTATATATATATTATATATTATTTTTCTTATTATTATTTTATTATATTTTATAAATTATATAATACATATTATTAGAATTATATAATATATGTATATTATATCATAATAATATATAGATATTATAATATTATATATATATTATATATATATATATAATATATACATATATACTTTACTTATATACAATATATATATAATATATATATATATATATAATATTAAATACTTAATATATATATTATATATATATTATATAATATATATATATATATAATATATATCTATATATATTATTATTATAGATATATATAATATATATATATATATATAATATATAATATATCATCATATATAAATATATATATATATTATATAATATAATACATATATATATATATATATATACTATAAGATATATATATATTTATTTATATTTTTAAATTTTAAAAAATTATATATTAATATATTTTTAAATAAAAAAATTTTAAATTATATTTTACTTTTTATTTATTTATAATTTTTTAAATATTAAAATTTTTTTTATTTTATTTTTTTTTATTAAAAAATTTAAATAATTTTTTTTTTTTTTTTTTTTATTAAATTTTTAAAATTTTTTTTTTTTTTTTTTATTAAAAAAATAAAAATTTTTTTTTAAAATTATATTTATTTTTTTAAAAAATTTTTTATTTTTTTATTTTTTTTTTTTTTTTAAAAAATTTTTATTATTTTTTTAATAAAAATTTTTTTTTTTTTTTTTTTTTTTTTTTTTTTTATTTTTTTTTTTTTTTTTTTTTTTTTTTTAAATTTTTTTAAATTTTTTTTAATTTATTTTTTTTTTTAAATTTTTTTTGTTATATACATTAAATATATATAAAAACATATATAATTAATAAAATTATATATTATATTTATATATATATATATATATATATCATATAGTATTAATTATATAAATAAATATATATATATCTATATATATAATATATATATACTATTATATATATAAAGATATATATATATATATTAATATATTTTATATATTTATATATATTATATATATATATATATCTATATATAATTTATATTTGTGTGTGTGTGGTGTGGGGTGTGTTGTGTGTGTGTGTGTGTGTGGTGGTGTGTAAATATATACCATATAATATATACATATAATATATAAATGAATAATAATAATATAATATATATATATATTATTAATCATTAATTTAGTTTATATTTATATATTATGCATTTGTATTATTCACCCTTATATATATAATTATATATATTATATTATATATATATTTTATTTTGCATTGTTTATTAATCATATATATATATTTTTATATCATATATTATATATATCTCATTCTATATATTATATATAATAATATTTTTTACATATATATTCCCACATAAATTATATCTATATTATGTATATATCATATATATATATTATGTTATAATTTATATTATTGATATCTATGAAATTTGTTAATATATTATATATATTATCTATATATATATATATATTTATATATATATACATATATAATATATAATAATATTGTATGTATATGTTTTTTTTTTTTTTTTTTTTTTATATTAAATTATATTAATATACATATTATATATATATATATATATATATATTTATACTATATATATATATCATTATAATATATATATTATATATATGTACTCGCCCCGTCCGCGAAGATCACGTATCTTTGGGGGGGAGTGGGTCAACTGGGGTGAAAGAGGTCGCCTGAGGCCCGTTCTAGGGTGGGACCTTATAGATTTCAGCAGTGAGATCATCTCGTCTAATCCCCTCAAGCGAATAATCCATATCTGTTTTCCCGATTCCACATTTGATCACAAATGGGATGCTCTAGCTAACGGTAATTTGGAGGGGCATGAAAACTCTACGTGTGCGGCCCTTTCTGACCAGGTGTGTGTCCTCGACTAATCCATTTCTGAATTATGATTCCACATTTGCTCACAAAGGGGATGTCCCAGCAAGGGAAAGCGGGAAAGGGGCATGAAGAGTCTATGTGTGGGGGCCAATTACGATTCCTTGTTTGCCGATCTCAAATGGGATAACATTCAGAAATAAGGCTTCGCGGAGGCAGAAATCGCCATGACCATTTCTTATTTACGCCAAATGACTTACGGGGTTTAGTATGAGTCACATATTGATTAGGAAGGGCATCCAATCAGGCAAGGGTGGCACTGCCAAATAACTTCTCAAAAAGTGAATGAGAAGGCCGCGGTGGCCGGCGCGTTTTCCCCTTTGGGGGGGGAACTTCACCTCGATTGGGCCCACCTAGCCACTGGGTGGCAAGCCAGCCCAAGTCAGTGCTGGTCCAAGCCCGGATAAAAATAGAGAGAATGATTACCTAAAAGGGACCACCGCACCTCCGTGGAAAGGAACTGGGGACCCTACCCCGTACTCACTCCAAGAGCATCACAACATGAAAACTACAATTTAAATATCATGCGGTGACCACGGCGGCTCAAACATGAACCTACCGTTATTTAAAAAAAAAAATATATATGTAAAATTATATATATATATATATATATACATATATATATATACATATATATATATATATTTTATATTATTATATATATATATATATATTATTTATATAAGTAGTTAACAAAAAAAAAATACATACATATATATAATATATTTATATATATATAATATATTTATTTATATTGTATATATATATATATATAATATATATATATATATATATTAAAATATATATATATGTATATAAAATATATCTTATATTAACGGAGGTTCATGTTTGAGCCGCCGTGGACACAGTAAATATATATTACATATATAGATAATATATAACCCTATATACATATATATAATATTATATATAATATATAAAATTTTATATATATAAATAGATAGATAGATAGATAGATAGATAGATAGATAGATAGATTAAGATTTTAAACATATATATAATATTATATAATATATTATATATATAAAATATATATATATATATAAAAAAAATGTAACATATATTTCATATATATCAATAAATAATTAATTATA
>NC_051402.1:31022914-31035414 GCF_015228065.2 Penaeus monodon | reverse complement strand
ACAAAAAGCCTATTTTATACACACACACACACACACACACACACACACACACACACACACACACACACACACACACACACACACACACACACACACACACACATATATATATATATATTATATATATATATATATATATATATATATATATATATATATATATATATATATATATATAGTGTTTATACGTACTGTATATTCAAGTTGCTCTTTAGGTATAAATCACAACACTTATACCACCGGATACGTGGCGCTCGTACCATAACAGGTAATTGATGTGTTTTCCCTTTGTACTATCCAGTCAGAGAGGGTTACGATAGAATCCATTAATCAAAAAAATAGTTTTTGATATTGGAGGCATCAAGTCAAGGGGGGCATAGGAAGGGGCGGAGAAGCGGGTACGAGATAACAGGCCTTGTGATGCTGATGGATGACTGACCAATCTATCAGCCTCTCTCTTACTCCTCTCATCTTCGGCTTCTTGTTTCCTCCTTCTGGAGACTGTTCGCTTCGCTTCGCTTCGTCTTATCTGCGTCTTCTGTCCTCTCGCTCTCCGCTCTTCGCCTCTCCTCGAGGGCTTGGCACGTGTCGGGGTTGGTCTCTTCTGCGCTGTGTCTTTTCTCTGTTTCTCCGTCTCTCTCTCTCTCTTTATACTTTCTATGTCTTATTTCATCAACGTTATACCGCTCTTCTTCCCATTTTTTATCTCTTCATCATTATATATTTTCTCTGTTTTTCTCTTCTTTCTCTGCCTGTGTGTCTGTCTCCGTCTGTCTGCCTGGTTCTCTCTCTCTCTCTTTCTCTGTCTGTCTGTCTCTCTCTCACTCTCTCTTTCTCTCTCTCTCTACCTGACATTCGCTCTTCCTTAGTTTATTCCATTCCTCGTGCCTCTCGTCTCCTCAATTTCCATAATTCTATCTTCGTCACTTCTTCACCCTCCTTCTGAGGAATCTGAATTTAGCAGTGGCCAGTTCGCCCTCCATCAATATCCCCTCAGTTATCTGCTCTCGCCCCCCCCCGATCTCCCCTCTCGTTCTTGCCTCCTTTCCTACCCCCTCCCCCCCTCCCCAAAGTATTACCGCCCCAACTTCTTGTCTTCCTTCCCTTCCCGCCCTCTTCTCCCCCCTCCCCACCCCCTGCCTCTCATCCTCGTCTCCCTCCCCCTCATTCTTCCTTCTTGCCTCCTTCCCTATCTTACCTCCCCCACCCTCCCCTCCACCATCTCCCATACCCCATTTCCCCACCCCTCCTTCTACCTCACACCCCCAGTACACCCCCACGCCCCTCCCACTCATCCGACTCCCCCCCCACCTCGGCCCGCACTAGAAGATAGATTAACCAAATTTGAAATTCTTATGTTTTTGGGAAAGTCTCCGGTTTCTGATATTTCATTTTTCTGCGGGTTTCTCCTGCCGACGCACCGCTTTCGTATTATGTTTTTTTTCAGTCTTATATTGGAGGCTTTTCTTTTTAGTATTTGTAACATAAAGCTGATTTTTTGAAGTACGTTATTATTATCATTCTTTTGCCCGTTAACATTATTGTTTTAATGTCATATATATGTTATGCTTATCACTGTTGCTGTTGTCGTTGTTATTGTCATTATCATTGTTGTTATAACTGATATTAATATTATTGTCATAACCACTATGATTGATCATCACTATTATTATCACTCTCATTATTATCTATTCTTACTAATGTTATCTTATATCATCATTATTTTCATTGTTATAATATTCATCTTTATGATTTTTTTGTCATCATCATCATCATTAAACTCAAAATCATTAATGTCGTTTTCATCGTCATTTATTATTTCAAATACTATTTTATTTTTACGACACCAAAGCAGCAACAGTAGTAGTAGCAGTATCATCATTATCTTTAATATTGCTATGATCATAACTATTATTGTTACATTTAATATTACTGTTATCATTGTAATGATACTAATAATTATTATTATTATCGGTTATCATATGCTAAATAATAATGATAGTTATAATACCAGTTCTGGTAACGATAATACGACGTGTCAGTTACAGTAATGGTGACAATTATAATAATGGTGACAATTATAATAATGGTGATAATAACAGTAAAGATGATAACGAAGACAATAATGATAATAGATATTAGCATCATTATTATTATAATGATATTGCTATCACTTCTGTATATATACTATCTTTGTTAATATTGTATATTTTTTCTTATCATTATCATTATTTCTTTCATTATCATTATTGCTATTATTGGCATTCTCATAATGCTATTACAATTGTTATTTCTCCTCTCATATCTATTATTACTTTTACTATCATTACCATCCTTATTCTCATTTTCCTTGGCATTATTTAAATTCCTCCATCAATATAATACTCCTTTTCATTCTTGTACAACCTTATACATCGTGTGTTTCTCCAAGATGTGTTACAAGTGGATACGATTTCACCAAAAATGTAGAACAAAAAGTTGAAAGTCGGTATATGGAAATTTTGCCCACGAAACTGTGCAACGTGTAAACATAAATGCAAGCTTAGTACGCTCTCTGCACCTTTGACAAGGCCTTATCACAATCAATACATATTTTCTCAATGTGTTTTATTTTCAGAGTGGAAAATACTGACACTTATTATTCTGTTTCAAGATCATCCTGGTGGGAGATCTGAACTCGTGAAGATACGAAAAGAGACAGTATATATCGTAAAATTAAGAGCAGTAGTAGTTGAAAATTAAAATACCTCAAAAGGCTTTCAAGAAAAAAAAAAAAAAAAAAAAACGATCCCAATCTTCGTTTTGACTTCATATTCACTCATGTAATGTTAATCAAAACACTTCATGAAAGTCCCCGAGCTGTTTATCTAACAAGACTTGTCCGATATAAGTCCGATATGCGAAGCTTAGCCTCGCCCGGGCTATGCCCATGAGGAGAGCCTAAGACTTGTCACATAATCACTGTTATTATAGTCTGCGATCACCTCAGTGTTAACAAAAAGAGAAAAAAAAATCTGGATTTTTCGTCCTCCAATCAAGGCATCTCATCACCATATCAATTATTATACGACCATTACCGTTTTTCCCACTAATTATAACTCTCCTGACAAACTTTGATTTTTAAAATGTAGTTCTTCTTTGTTCCTATCTGCCGACAGCAACGAATAAAAGACATGAGGTTTAACTACATATTTTAGAAGAAGAAGAAAAAATTATGTACGTAAATGAAAACGTAATGTGTTATTTTGATAATTGTACGTACTATTACTAGTATTATCATTATCAGTTATATTATTGTTAATATGATTAAATTATTATTATTGTTGTTATTACTATTATTATTATCACTGTTATTATTATTATCACTGTTATTATTATTATTACTGTTACCATTCTTATCATCACCATTACGATTATTATTTTCATTATCATCATTATAACTTTTATCATAATTCCTATTATTATTAGTACTATTATTATTATTGTAATCTATTATTAGTATCATAATGATTATGCTTTGATTATTGAAATTATGATGATAATGAACATAATGATGATGATAATTATGATTATAATGATAATGATAAGAAAATTGACAATGCAAATTTTATTAACAGCTATAATAATTACCAATGTGGTTATTGTTATTAATATTATTACCATCTTTATTATTATTATCATTTTCTCTTTCTTATTCATACTCCTATCTTGGGATGAATTCAAAACTGCAATGAAAACAAATTTTATATGTATGTCACAGTGACATCAATAATTCGCAAAATTCACTCAGTGCAAGACATGCTTTATATAGAAACTGAATGTGATAAGTTAGACAGGTAAATTACATCAGATTGTCGTGCAACAAACATATAATAAACATAACATTTCATAATTTCATAATAAGGATAAAATATTGCAAATCGTATTCTGTAAATGTTCAAAATTACATGATAATCATATGATTTATATCAGATTATAATAGAGCAAGATTATGGTATAAATCTTTGACCTTACATTTAAATGCCATTTTCCAGTTCTGTAATGTTTTCATTTATTTGCCAATAAAATACTTTTTGACCATAAATCAAATGAAAAGAGAATCAGGCAAATTCTTTCACTCCATAAAAATGATACACAAATCATGATAATTTGCAACGAATATTGAATTCCATAGAAATACATCGCAGTCCTTCACAATTCACATTGAACAACACAATAAAAAAGTGATATCTATCCTACCCTTTCACAAAACTATCAACCACTTTGTACGAAATTTCCTTCATCAATTCCTTGCACTTCGTATGTAATAACAACTTACAAATTTGCCACAACCTTTGTATATGAAATACTAACTACATGAACGACCAAAAACAACCAAAATTCAAGTATAAACAGCCCAAACCCACATGCCATGAGGTCTTTCCTAGAGAAACTGAAGCGTAACAAACGTGAGGAAACCAGCAAAAGCAAAAGCATATAGCAATGCGTATGCGTAAGATTAAGATGATATCGACTGTTTTAAAAATTACACACATAAAAAAAGAAAAAAACAATTTCTTTGATATTGTGAATGTACAATTAAATCCTTTTGAAATAGAGTAAAATAATTTTGTATGAACTCATTTCTGAATCATATTATATGTAGCACCTACGTATTTCATTAGGTATTGTGAACTGCGCTTCGCAACACAGGTTTTCTTATAATTTTTGTTGATGTTCTTGTTTTTCATTATCATATTATTATAATAATAATTGTTCTTCTTCTTCTTCTTCTTCTTCTTCTTATTATTATTATTATTATTATTATCATTATTATTATTATTATTATTATTATTATCATTACTAGTAGTAGTAGTAATAGTAGTAATAATAGTAGTAACACTAGTAGCAGTAGTAGTAATATTAGAAATATTAGTAATAATAGTAGTAACACTAATAGTAGTAGCAATAATATTAGTAATATTAGTGATAATAGTAGTAGTAGTAGTAGCAGTAGTAGTAATAATAGTAGTAGTAATAATAGTAGTAATAATAGTGGTATTATTAGTAGTAGAAGTAGTAGTAGTAGTTGTTGCGGTAACATTATCATTGTTATTATCATTATTACTACTACTGTTGTTACTCTTACTATAATTATGTTCATTATCAGTGTTAATGGCATCATTATTAGATGATGCAATATTTTGGGTCCGAATTCGGGATAATTACTGCAATTGCATGTGGAACAGTGGCAGCAGCTGATACCGATAATCACCCGAAAATATTTTTTTTTCCTTTCCTCACGAATCGTAGGTACTCTAACACAACACACATGCCCCCCCCCCCCCCCACACACACACACACACACACACACACACACACACACACACACACACACACACACACACACACACACACACACACACACACAACCACACACACACACACCACACACATACACACGCACACACAAACACGCACACACACACACACACACACACACACACACACACACACACACACACACACGCGCGCGCGCCGCGCGTGTGTGTGTGTGTGTGATCGATAGATAGAGAGATAAGATAAGGTTATATGTACCTTGCAAAAATTGTCGTTTTCCTTTGTTGATTTCTTGTTCTCTCTCCTCTTGTTCTCATTCACTCATTCTCCTTGTGAGGTCGCTTCTCCCGCATTATTCTAGTCGTTGATTTCACGGCCACAGCTTTTCGCCCAAGTCCCATCCCCTCCCCTTCAGCGCCCCTTCAGCGCCCCTTCAGCGTCCCTTCAGCGCCTCCCCCTTCAGCGCCCCTTCAGCGTCCCTTCAGCGCCTCTTCAGCACCCCTTCAGCGCCCCTTCAGCGCCCCTTCAGCGCCCCTTCAGCGCCCCTTCGCTTATCTCCTCTCCCCATGACCCTCCTCCCATGCGCCCTTCGCCTCTCGCTCCCCTGGGTTCTAGTGACTCCCTCCTTCCCCCTCCCCCTCCCCCGTTTCCCTTTGTCTACCCCTCCCCCATCATCCCCCTTACCCCTTCCCCATCAATACTCACCCCCTCCCCATCATCACCCTTACCCCCTCCCCATCAACTCTCCCCCCTCCCCATCATCACCCTTACCCCCTCCCCATCAACACTCACCCCCTCCCATCATCACCCTTACCCCCTCCCCATCAACACTCACCCCCTCCCATCATCACCCTTACCCCCTCCCCATCAATACTCTACCCCCTCCCATCATCACCCTTACCCCCTCCCCATCAACACTCACCCCCTCCCCATCATCACCCTTACCCCCTCACCCATAAACAACTCACCCCCTCCCCATCATCACCCTTACCCCCTCCCCATCAACACTCCCCCCTCCCCCAACATCACCGTGAGATTCCCATCATCACCCCCTTTCTTCAATACCCCTCCCCCCTCCCCCCCTTAACACCCATTCACCTCCCCCCCTCCCCATCAGTACCCCCTACACCCCACCCCCCACCCAGAAGGTGGCCTCACTAAAAGCTTCATGAATAATGTTGATCGTGTCAGTCAGGAGTTTATAAAGCGATTTTTTTGAAGGGGGGGGGCGGGGAGAGTTCCATTTTATTAATGAGGAAGTGAAGAAGGTGAGAGGCCCAAGGCGGAGGTGAGTCAGAGAGTGAGTGAGTGGGTGGGTGAGTGAGGGAGAGTGCGTGTGAGTGAGTGAGAGTGCGAGTGAGTGAGTGAGTGAGTGAGGGAGGGAGAGTGCAAGTGAGTGAGTGAGGGAGAATGCGAGTGAGAGAGTGAGTGAGGGAGGGTGAGTACAGATGAGTGAGGGAGTGAGTGGGTGAGTGAGGGAGAGTGCGGAGAGACTGCGAGTGAGAGAGTGAGTGAATGGGTGAGTGAAGGAGAGTGCGAGTGAGTGAGTGAGTGATTGAGGGAGACTGCGAGTGAGTGAGTGAGTGAGCGAGTGGGGGAGAGTGCGAGAGACTAATAGAGTGACCGATAGAATGAGTTTTAGTCGATGCCAGTAACTATATAGACCTTCGCGTGAGTTATGATGGGATGTGAACGATGGAAAAAGGAACTGTCCGATAAAAAAAAAAAAAAAAACAGACTAATTATTGTAAAAAACCTACCACAATAAAGTTTTTTTTTCTTTCTTTTTTCAAAAATCCCAGGAGACCTTACCCTCTCTCTCCTAAAAAAGTAAAACCAAAATGGCCAAAAACAATCCCCTAAAAAAAAAAACGAAGAGAAAAGAAAAAAAGAAGGAAAGGAAGAGAAAGAAAGAAAGAAATATTAAAAAAAAAAAAAAAGAAGAAGAAAAAAACACCGGTTACTAATTTCAAAGGGTATTATACGGCATTATAGAACCACCTCTTCTTGGAAGCACTTAATGGATGCAAAGAGATACAAATGGTCATAGCTAAGTGTTAATGTGTGGTTCCCTGAAAAGAGAGAGAGAGAGAGAGAGAGAGAGAGAGAGAGAGAGAGAGAGAGAGAGAGAAGAGATAGGAGATAGAGAGAGAGGAGAGAGAGAGAGAGAGTGAGAGGAGAGAGAGAGAGAGAGAGAGAGAGAGAGAGAGAGATAGAGAGAGAGAGAGAGAGAGGAGAATGAGAGAGAGAGAGAAGAGAGAGAGATAGAGAAAGAGAGAGAGAGGAAAGAGAGAGAGAGAGAGAGAGAGATAGAATGAGAGAGAGAGAGGGAGAAGAGGAGAGAGAGAGAGAGAGAGAGAGAGAGAGATAGAGAGAGCGAGGAGAGAGAGAGAGGAGAGAGAGAGGGTAGAGAGGAGAGTCGATCGAGAGATAGAGGAAGAGAGAGAGAGGAAAGAGAGAGAGAGTGAAGATAGAGAAGAGAGAGAGAGAGGAAGAGAGGGCGAGGAAGAGAATAGAGGAGCTGACGAGAGATAGAGGAGAGAGAGATAGAGAGGAAGAGATGGCGTATACAAGATATGAGAGATTCTTCTAGTACGAGAGAGAGAGAGAGATAGAGATAGAGAGAGAGAGATCGAGAGATCGAGAGATCAGCAGATCTCATAGAGATATAGCTAGAGAGCGAGATATCTTCGAGAGGACAGCTAGGAGAAGTCGGAAGAGGATAGAGCGAGAGAGAGAGAGAGAGAGAGAGCGTTAGATAGAGTAGAGATCTCAGAGAGAGATAGAGATATAGATAGGAGCGAGTAAGCAGAGGGGGGCTCATGAATCGAGGACTAGAGATGAATACTACTAAGAGATAGATGTAGAGAGAAGATAGAGATAGGAAATAGATATCGAGGGAGATAGATGAGAGACGAGAGGAGCTGAGACGATATCTTCTCTCGCTCGCTATCTCTCGTGTCTCTATAGCTCTGAGTCTCATCCGTAGAGAGAGAGAGAGAGAGAGAGAGAGAGAGAGAGCTTTCCCTATAAAAGCTTTGATCAATTTATCACATGCTTCTGACAGCACGTCGAAGAAACGAGACGAGACGAAAAGGAGGCGAGCGAGACAACGGAAGGAGGGAAAGCGCAACAGAAGTTATTAGAGACGACAAGACCATATAATAAACAGTGCTAGTATAGAAGTATCTTATATATATATATATAATGTATATAGAATTATATATATTATATATATATATATATATATATATTATATATATATAGTATGTATATTTATATATATATTGTACTATACATATACATATACATATACCCCCACACACACACACACCACACACACACACACACACACCAATATATATATATATATATATATATATATATATATATAATATATAGATATATATATAAATATATATTAGATATATATATATATATATGTGTGTGTGTGTGTGTTGTGTGTTGTGTGTGTGTGAGTGTGTGGTGTGTGTGTGTATATATATGTATATATTTATATAGATGTATATATATATAATATATATATATATATATTAAAAAAAAAACAATTTGTAATTATAATATATATATAGATATATATATATTATATTATATATCTATATATTACACATATACATACACACACACACACACACACACACATACACACACACACACACACACATATAGATTTATCAATCTATATACACATACATACGCATATCTAATATGTAGAACACAAACCAAAGTGCAACAACATCTCAAAGGCGAAGGACACTCCATTATTCATCGACTTTTTCATTATTCATCAAAGTACTTGCAACATTTATGCAACAGAAACTTCCGAGCTACAAAGACCTAGCGATTCAACTGATACCAAGAGAGAGGTCGCAGGTTCGTGTTATTAATGCGCGGTTCTGAATATATTACGTAAGTTGCGTGATAATGTAAAATTGATGTCCCTGCACAAGAAATAATGTAAATGAATAATAATGTAAATAATGCAGATAATGTAAATAATGCAAAAAAGTAGTGTAAATGCCCGTGTCCCTGCACAAGAAATGATGTAAATAAATAATAACGTAAATAATATGAATAATACCAAAGAGTGCAAAAGCTCGTCTCTCTGTACCGCCAACAAAGAGCAAAAAGGAAAAACGAATAAATATAACCATAAAATAGAAGGATGAAATGACTGGGATGAGAAGGATAATAAAGAGAATGATAAGAGGAAGAAGGAAATGAAAACGATGAAATTAAATCAACTTGAATCAATGCTGCAATAGCAAAACGCAGAAAGCAGATTAGAGTAAGAAAGAAGATATGGCCAAAAAATATTGACCTTCATAAGATTATAGTATTACTCCTAATACTGATAAACGAGGATAATAACAATTGAATTAACCTAATAATTATAATTTTAGTACCACAAACAAACAGCATAGCACAACACCAACAACCTAATACATACTACTCATACTCACTCACTATAATAATAATCATAATAAAATAATAATATACTAAATTAATAATATACTAATATGATCATAGAATAATCTGAATAATATTGCTACTATAATCCCTAATCCTATAATCATTCACCAATATCATGCTCTCATGTCTAATGAATCTAGTGGCTCTCGTGATATATGATCATACTGAATCATACTGATATCCTACTCTAACTAACTCTACTAATCTCCTAATCTAATTTATATAAATAGAATAATTATGATAATAATATCTATAATAATCATAATAACTAATACTTACTTATTATTATTATCATCATCTATAATTACTATTATCATATATTATTTATTATTATTATTATTATTTCTATAATTCTCTGCTTAAATAATCATAATAAGATAATAATCATAATAATAATACCTAATAATAATTCTCCTTATTATTATTCTCATACATTATTATTATATAATATATAAAAATAATGATAATAATAATAATGATAATATAAATAATTATTATTATTTATTAATTATTATAATTATTATATAATAATCTAGATGTATTCTTATTATTATAATTATTCTTCTCAATTATAATTATAATGCAATAATTATAACTCTAATACTACTTATCATTATATTACTACTTATAATTCTAATTATGCTTCTTCTTATTATATAATACTAATAATAATATAATAATAATTATGCTTACTTTGGTTGTGTTTAATTATTTATTCTTATTAATTATTATTATTATTTAATAGCATTATTATATTAACTCACTACGAATACTAATACTAATAATTATAATATTATTAGAATTATAATTATATTATAATTATATATTATATAACTTTCACATTATATAATTCTATAAAATAATAATAATAATAATAATCATATAATATAATTATAATAATATAAATCATTACATACTAATTTATCATCATACTTTATAATTATAATAATATTTATAATTATTATTATTATTATTATTATTCTTATTTTTATAATAATACATAATACTAATAATAAATAATAATACTTCTAATAATAATTTTCTAATTCATAATTATAACTTATACATTATATTAATAATTCATAATCATAACTAATAATTTATAACTATAACTATAACTATAGACTATAAGTATATATTATATTATTATTATTATTATTATTATAATCAGAATAATTATTATTATTATTTATTATTATATAATTATATAATCATAATAATAAACATACTAATAATATATAATAATGATAAATTATAATAATACTAATAATAATATAATTTAATTAATGATAATAATAATCATGATAGTAAATTAATAATACTGATAATAATACTAAATGATAATAATAATAATAATCAATAATGATCCTCATCATCAATAATCATACATATACTAATAATCATAACTAATAAAAATACTCAATAATGATCACTACCAATCTCAATGATGAATAATCACCCTACTGCTAATGCTCACTTTTGATAATGATAATGATAATGATGATATTCATAGTGATTACAAGAACAATGGTTATTATCATTATCTTAATGATAATAATAAAAATAATAATGATAATGATAGTTAATAAAAATCATGATAATAGGGGATTGTCCAAGGTTTCCCCTCTTTATATAAATCAGTAATTTCACTTGATCAAGGTTTCCCTTAATTATTTTATTTATACTTTTCAGATATCTGAGCAAACCTTTTGTCCTTTTATATCTCCTCTGGGGAAATAGATTTCTTTCAGGGAGATAGAAACCTCATTGTCTATTTTCCAATATATATTTTTCATCTATATATGTATTCAAATTCAATCGATCAAAATAAAACTTTGCACATATGTATATCCGAAGCTCGATGTAGTGCAGCCTTAGTCCCAGTCATGGTCAAGCGGTCCGAGGTCAATACGCCCTAGGTCTAGCAGCCGGTGAGTACGGATGGGGATAATTAGGACCGAGACGACACAGACCAGGGTAAAATCCCCCGGTAAATTTCCTAGGGTGGATAGCCACAAAAATGCTGACAGGTTTTTTCCCACTCATAAAATATGGAAGCTGCAATAAGAACCAGGGGAATAATGCACAAAATCACTCACTTCATAACATCAATTTACTTTACTTGCTATCACTTATGTAATTAAGTTTTCACATTTTAAATTTAAAAAGTAGTAAAATAATATATATAATTACTTAAAATGTGTATCAGTGTGGAGTCGGAGCCAATGGCTGACCATATAACGGTGACCACCGACCATGGCTTCCTTCCAGGTTCGAAGCAGGAGAAATGGGTCGTCTGGGTAAACCAAATGGTCCGCTAACGCTCACAAGCACGCACGCACTCACACCTCGCACACAAGACAGCAAATACAAATATTTATAAGGGAAACCATCACCAAACCCTGTACAGGGATAATGATAATGAGGATAATTAATTATTAATGATAATAATTACAATACAACTGCCACTATTACTCGTGCTACTACTACAGTAATGATGACAATAATATTGATGATAAGCTAAGCAAATGAAAGGATAAAAAGGGAATAGACACAAATAAAAAAACAAAGGCAGAAGAAGGAGAAAATAGAATAAATGCAGAGAAAGAAAAGGAAAAAAGAACTTGAGAAAACAACAGCAAACTTGCAACAAGAAAAAAAAAGAGAAAGACAAAGGGAAAGATAAA
>NC_051402.1:31012914-31017914 GCF_015228065.2 Penaeus monodon | reverse complement strand
GATTTCTGTTTTTTCTACTCCTATGTTTCTTTCCATTTCTGTTTCCCTTTCTTAGTTTTCTCTATTCTCTCTTTCTATATTTCTTTCTCACTTTCCATTTATTATTTCCTTTTCTTTTTTCTTTCCTTTTCATTTTTTTATTTCTTTATTTCCATTTCTATCTTATTTCTTTCCAGTTCTATTTTTCTTCTCTCTTTCTTTATTCTAGGTATCTCCTTCCATGAACCGCATTCATGTTGAGAGATGTATAAAAGGTATGAATAAGAATGAATATCTTCACAATACAAGAGATGTATTTGACCGGTTTCGATTGTATCTTCGTCAGAAATACATACATCAAAGAAATTACAGAGTATATATATATCAGACGTGAGCTGTCGAAACACCTGACGACTCTGACCTCCCACTCGTTGCTCCTATAATATATCAGAGGCTTCCTGCTAAACCTCAGAAAGAAGGCGGAGAACATACTCGCAAGATCAGACCCTGCACCCTCTTCTAATAACGTTCTCATATTACCGCCATGAAGCATTTCTTAGGCGATCAGCAGATACTTCGGCAAAGCAGTGAGGATGGCCAGCACATCCGGGAAAAAGATACATGACACAATACGATACAGAAACAGCCTGAAAGTAACTCTAGCAGTGTTGTATATCGCATACCCTGTAGCAGATGCGATACAACATACTTCGGGGAAACAGGCCATGGTTTCAGCACCAGGATCAGCGAACATCGTGCTGACATTCGTCACCACAGGACTTCCAATGTCATGGTGGTACATGAAGATGAAGCTGGACATCTACCGAACTGGAAGGAAGCAGAAATAGTCCATGGAGGACTGAACAATCAAAAAAGAAATATTACGAAAGCAGCATACGTCGCGACGGAGAATAATGTCAACACAGCATCGGGCAGATTCAAACTATCCAAGGTCACGGCAACAATTTTACGAGCAACGAGTGGGAGGTCACAGTCACCAGGTGTTTCGACAGCGCACGTCTGATATATATTTACTTTGTAATTTCTTTGATGTATGTTTTTTTTTCTGACGAATATACAATCGAAACCGGCCAGTCTCTTGTATCGTGAAGATATTCATTCTCATTCATACCTTTTATACACATCCTTCCATATATCTGTTTCTTTCCTTTTTTTCTTTTCTCTTTCCTTCCTCTCTCTCTCGTTTCTCAAGTAGTTTTATCAATTGCATATCCTGCACTGTAAGGTTCTCATTTGCGTCAATTGACATACACGAAACTAATTACTACCATTAAGTATCATTCAGAATCATTTAAGATATATTCTGGTGTTAGATATTCAGTGAAGGACAATGTTGTAGATAGCATTATTAAGTGAAAAGCAAAGGTAGATTATTTGTTTGGAAAGGCCTTAAAATATGCTAAATATCCTTTGAATAGTAAAAGAGAGAGAGAGAGAGAGAGAGAGAGAGAGAGAGAGAGAGAGAGAGAGAGAGAGAGAGAGAGAGAGAGAGAGAGAGAGAGAGAGAGAGAGAGAGAGAGAGAGAGAGAGAGAGAGAGAGAGAGAGGGAGAGAGAGAGCAAATGTATAACATGTACATTAGCACGATTTCTTTAAGCCAATTTAGAACCATCACACCAGCGAGGACTTAGGTGACGATTATATCTGACCTCGTCTGACCTTTCAGTTCGCTCCCAGCAATCGCCGCGACCAGGTTAGCACCAGCCTCCGGCCCCCGGGGCTGGCTGGCCGGACCCGGCACCCCGCGCTCAGCGCTTACCCTAAGACATTGCCTCGTTGGTTCTCTTTACTGTGCTGTACTCTTCCTTAATAAAGAGTCAGGCCGTATAAACAACTATGACTACCACTGCTAGCCATTGTTTAGAGGCATTTACAGACTGTAACAAGCTGGTGGCAGAGGTGGTTGTTGCGTCCTTTTGGCTAGCAACACGGACACACAGTCTCCGAAATCCACTCAACCTTCTCTTCCACGGTACGACCATGTTTTCAAAACCACGTGAGTACACGTTCTGGGCCTTTTCATTTCTTTTCCTTCCCTTCTTCTCCCATAAATGTGTTAAACTGTGTGTGCAGTCACTCTCACTTGGTTTTATTGGGTAAAATTGCTAAGTGACAGGAAATGGCAGCGTTCTCACTCCGTTCTTATGCCCTCAGATCACATTCTTATTCTTCTGATCTTATATTGCTTTACTGTGTGCCTGGTCAACAAACATGGATATTGTTCATTAATCAATATTTAATTAATTTCTCTCATAGTTAGATATTTATATTGTTTCAACTACAGCGAATTTAACGCATTTGTGATTTTATCTTTATCACGAATATCATATCATTTATTTCTATTCTCGTAGTGCGTTTCCCATCTTGACCTGGCCTCACTTTCACTTCCGGTCGGTCGGCACGTGAGATAACGTGAGAGACAGCTCGCTGTTCCCATTTATTGGTTGTTTGTAATTGTTTGCACCATAGGAATACGCGTAGCTTTGTTACATTCTATTGGAGCTAGAGTGCCTGATATAACCCAGGGTTGGTATATCGCCTAATAGATATATGCTCCAATGTTATGATAGTAGGTAATAGTAAAACCGAAGTTATTTGTTCGATCGGCAACTTTCGAGTCGGTGTGACTCGCAGTTACGTCTGTTCATTAATGTAGGAATCATTATTCGCCTATTATTTAAGTCCTTCTCACCTCTAAAAGTCATTTGCATATTTTGGGTAAATCCCAAGCGATCAAGTGATTCCTGATGGATACCTGTAGGGTATGTCATGAGCGCCTATCACAGATGCGCAGAGTAGAGTGGGTTATATATAGAGTTTCCCGTCTTGTTCAATTCACTTAAATTCATTCGGCATCTTTAGTATAGGAACCCCCCGTCGATGAACTCTAATGTAGTCTGACATGCATAGGTAGACTTGATAACTTTGACATTTCAGTATTTCTGACCAGAGAAGATTTGCTTGAGAGAAAGCTTGCAAATATTTTTTTCACGTCACCATTCATTAGTGCGTACATTTTGTCGTATATCATTAAATGTTGAATTCAATGTGGTAGTTGAAATGATTTTGTATTATTAGTATTGCTAATTTATCACAGTATTGTAAAACGAACATTAATCTTCATGTTTGTGATTCCATCTGCATGTGAACTCACTCTCACTTTCATTCTCATTCACGCTCACTGTCGCTCACACAAACACACACAGACACACACACACACACACACACACACACACACACACACACTCACTCACTCACTCACTCACTCACTCACTCACTCACTCACTCACTCACTCACTCACTTACTCATCCACACAGAACAAAAAACAATGAAACCTTTTCTTTAGTAAAGTTTGTTGTTGTTGTAACTGGAGGCATAAAGATCTATGATGCATCTCTTTTGCCCGTGTTTTTGTCAGTCATGATGAGTGACTAGTACATGTTATACAGTTTCTTATGAACATTCTTCTCTATGTGATGACAATAGGTACAAGTAAATTCTTGCGAATTTAGTAGCACTCTTCTCTGTCACCCCTCTTTTTCTCTTACTATATAGGCCCTTACGTGTATGATCTGGTTCCCTGACTATACATAGCAGTTGGACCGTCAATATCCGACATGGCACCAAAGGAGGACCCTGCTGTAGAAACGGTCACATTAGGATGCTGTGGGAAGGACGTCACCGGAAGATCGCCATAGGCCTGCGGACCTGGATGTTCGTCAGAGCAGGTATTAAGCCGCCTCATTATATAGTGGTAGGGTGCCGCCTGTCAGGACGCCTGTAGATCCAGCAAAGGACCAGGAACTTGCCAGCACAGGTACCGGTTGCCCCAGGATGCTGTGAAAGGGCGCCGCCTGCCTGGACGCCCACAGATCCAGTCAAACTCCAGGAGCTTGTCAGCGCAGGTATAAGCCGCTCCGAGATGCCAGAGAGGGTGCCTCCTGCCCGGACACCCATAGATCCAGACGAAGGTTATGGGGCGTCTGGACGAACACACAACCGAGAAGGACCTGGACGAGATCTGCGAGAACGTGCGGACGAGGACGCCGCCGAGATAGGTCTGGATGATGACTATGAGGAAGTCTAGATGAATCCGAAGTTAAGGAGGACCTGTGCGAGACCTTCGAGGACGTGTGGACGTCGAGGATGGATGGATTCGTCAAGGACCAGGAAGAAGAAGAGGACGACAAGGACAAGCAGCCACGAAAATGGACCAAGGACAACACACAAGAATGAGATGACCAGCCAATCAGGACCAGGCAAAGTTGGGTCACCACTTGAGGCTAATCTAAGGCGCCTTGAGGGCGAGGCGTTAGTTGGTGGAGCAATATAGCATGTACATTAACACGATTTCTGTAAGTCATGAGATCCATAGACCACGTGGCTGTTTGCCACTTAGCTCTAAGTCAATTTAGAACCATCACACCAGCGAGTGACTTCATCTGACCTTTCAGTCTGCTCCCAGCAGTCGCCGCTACCAGGTCAGCACTAGCCTCCGGCCCCCGGGGCTGGCTGGCCGGACACGCGACCTCGCGCTCAGCTCTTACCCTAAGACATCCCCTCGTGTGTTCTCTTTACTCTGCTGTACTCTCCCTTAATAAAGAGTCAAACCGTTATACCACTATCACTGCCTAACAAGTCACAGCCATTGTACTAAGGCTCTGAGCCTTTTACAGAGAGAGTGAGTGAGAGAGAGAGAGAGAGAGAGAGAGAGAGAGAGAGAGAGAGAGAGAGAGAGAGAGAGAGAGAGAGAGAGAGAGAGAGAGAGAAGAGAGAGAGAGAGAGAGAGAGAGAGAGACAGATAGAGAGAGAGAGAGAGATTTTATAGAGAAGTATAATAGGTGCATGGCCGTGTCTCGTAGGACACGTTGTGAACTATATATACACATATATTTATGTGATTATGCATACTCACGGTCTCACTCGCACTCACACAAACACACACACATAAACACATACACGCGCGCGCGCAAAGAAACAAAAGTAAACTTGGCTAATAT
>NC_051402.1:30987914-31002914 GCF_015228065.2 Penaeus monodon | reverse complement strand
TTTGTTTATTCGTTTTTCTAATGGGTAAAGACTAGAAAATAAGATTTATAAAACGATTAAATGAGACTGTAGACCATAAATTGAAACTCAGACGTAAAACAGGAGGGTACATAAAGGCTGTTTAAGGATAAAACTAAAGAGGTTTATGACCAGGAAATCAAGAATAAAACAAACAAAAAAGAAAAAGAAAAAGAAATAGCGTTGGTTCAAAATCACGATGAAATGCGGTTCCTACGCTGCTCGCGTGGAATGATATATACGCATGTGATCTCATTAACCTGGGGAAACAGTCAAGTCATTAATGTTGTTTAACTTCGAGCTGGCTGTTAAACTTTGAACAATTTGGCCTCCCTGGGGACCCCGCGCCATAATCACCAGGTAATTGTTATGTTCCCTTGAGGTCCTCTGAAATGCGCCGGACCTACAACCTCAGTTCCGCGGGCGTGACTTCTATCTGCAAGGCGAATTCGTACTGAGGAAATGAGGCATTTCATGAATGATGATAATGTACAGAGTATAGCACAGGGAGGAACCAAGAAACATGAGATAAAAAAGGAAATTCATCATACGTTATCCGAAGGAGTTACCGCCTTCCGTTCCGTCTCTAACTCTTGTGCAGACTAATGCTCTTTGACATCTGTCGGGAAGTTTCGTGTCCCGAGTTCATTGCAACATTTTGCAAGATTCACTCACATTCTTACATTGAAGAACGCCTTTTAAATCCAGGATCTTGTACGTATACTAAATAATACGAGGGCAAAAACTGACGCCGTATCATCCGAAACACGTAGAAGCCCTAGCTGAAAAGTGCCATCTATGGTTTCGGATGCAGGAGGAATCCGGAGCCCGGCGCGATCGATGGAGACCAGGTAAAGAGATAATCGGACTTTCTCAGACTCTGAATTACCGCAATTACTTAGCCTTCGCATCATACTGCAAAGGGAAGTCTGGGGTCAGTTCTCGTCTTGTTGCGACAACTTGTGTTCCGTTGCCCTTTGGAAATTAATTTTGAAATACGACTGTGTCTACTGGTGTATGTTATATATTCTCTTGTTAGGGTCTTTGAGTGAACGGAAATTTTAAGTTTAAAGGCATTCTGCCGTGCGATATATAAAAATCTACCTTTTAGTGCACTTAAAGTATAAAAATACATGTATAAGTGAAATTAAGATTTATAAGTATATGTATGAATGAATAAAAGTATATGAATAAATATATAAATAAACGAAATAAATAAGCAGATGTACAAATAAAGGACATAAATAAATAGATGTATAAATAAATAAAAGTACACAAAGATATTCATAAATCGAGCCTTAAATACACGCCACGTTATATTCTCCCCCGTTATATCCCATCCACCAGAAAGGAAGGCACATAACCAGCGGACAGAAGAGGATGTGTGCCTAAGTCATCCCAAGAGCCATAGTGCAGACACGGACTTCCATTAGACTCTGTGCAGTAAACCCATTTAGCGGTTCCATCACGAGGTGTTCTTGCCCCACTCACTACCTGGCTCTCACACAACACGTATATCTCGACGCAGACGCTGATGCCGCTGGTTCTCGTGGATTTCAGTCGGAGAACATTAGCAAGGGCGGAATTCAGGCACATTCAGCGAGTGTCAGGTAATGTACACGACGCCTGTTATCATTTGGTAATTGGTTGGGAGTCGTTAGTATGGGAAAGAAAAGATAGGTTGTAATTTCACTCTGTAATTTTTTTCCCTTTTCTCTGAAAATATTAGTCTTACACAAAATTTACTTGGTTAGAAAATAAAGTAGAGAGAAAAAATATACGATGAATCTTGTTAATCAGGCTTAACTGCCGTGCTGACAAGAATATTATTAATGCATTCTTAATGATCCAAACCGTGTGCTTTTTTCTCCTTTATTTTTCTTTCTTTCTTTCCTTCTCTCTCCTTCCGTATTTCGGTTTCGCCTCTCCACGCGAACCGGAAGTGAAGTGCGAGCAAACATCCCAATTTCAAGTTGATGGCAACTTCCTCGAGTGATATTTGCCTGTGTACTGAATACTCGTCCTATTACGCAGCGATTAGATTAAGCATGAGGATAGCGTAGGTAAATGATGTGGTCCGCGATGTGTGGCTATCCGTCAGTGATTGTAATTGACAGGTGAAGAGAAAGGAAGACGGTGAGTGGAAGAGAAGAAGAAAGAGAGGGAAACGAAAGTGAAAAAATAGGGAATAAGAGAGGGAGATGGACAGATACACACAACACACACACACACACACACACACACACAGAGAGAGAGAGAGAGAGAGAGAGAGAGAGAGAGAGAGAGAGAGAGAGAGAGAGAGAGAGAGAGAGAGAGAGAGAGAGAGAGAGAGAGAGAGAGAGAAGACAGATAGATAGATAGATAGATAGATAGATAGATAGATAGATAGATAGATAGATAGAGAGAGAGAGAGAGAGAGAGAAAGAGAGCTAGAGGGAGTCTATTTACAGAGCAGTGTACATGCCCTGCAAAAGGTCAGTGTCTTACACAGGCAAAACATCTCTCCAAACTGACTGCGAGCTGAGAGCTGTCCATCAAACACTAGTTGCGCTTGCCTGGAGGGTTGCGTCATTGAGAGGGAGAGAGTGAAAGAGAGCCTCTAGAACTGAAAAAGACTTAAATCAAATCCAAAATCACGTACTCGAAGTATGATTAGATAAAGAATCAGTCCGTGCTCATGAGATCATGTCCGTAAACAGTACAGAGAAATGCGTTTGAGGTTTTGCGCAGATTAAACGGAAGTATGTTGCAGATTCAGCAGTGTCTCTGAAAATGTGGTTTGGTGTGTAGATGGATGTACATAATATATATATATATATATATATATATATATATATATATATATATATATATATATATATATATATATATATATACATATGTGTGTGTGTACACACACACACACATGTGTGTGTGTGTGTGTATACACCTTTATATTTATACACACACACAGACATCTATGTATGTATATATATATGTATATATATATGTATATATATATATATATATATATATATATATATATATATATATATATATATATATATATATATATTTATATATACACATACCTATATATGTACCTATATATATAAACCTATATTTCTGCAGCCGTCCCGTGACCTTGACTTGAGTGCTTCTTTCCGCCATGTGATCTCAGCGGTGGATCCTGTACCATCTGCTTTGTTCCATCCCTGTTTTGTTTTGTGTGTTTAGTGCCTCAGCAGTAAAATCTTGAGTATGTTTCCGTTGACCTGACCGCTCTGATTTCTAAAACAAAGCCTGAGAATATATAAATATATGTATGTACACACACACACACACACACACACACACACACACACACACACACACACACACACACACACACACACACATATATATATATATACATATATACATATATATGTATATATATGTATATTTTATGTATGTATGATGTACATTCCACAATATATATATATATATATATATATATATATATATATATATATATATATATATATATATATATATATATATATATATATATTGTGGAATGTACCATTCACCAAGAGGGGGCGTGGCACTCCAGTTGTCACTCCACATACACATCTGTATCACCAGCGCGTGGTTCCCGTAGTTCACCCTTATCCCGTTTTCTTTTATTTTTCGCTTTTATTTCTGTTAATTGTATTTGTTAGTTTTAATGTTCCTCCTTCACGTTCATATATCTAATTTATATTTTAATTCGTTTTGTATTATGAAAGGTCCTGTTT
Organism: Penaeus monodon; assembly: GCF_015228065.2. NCBI lineage: Eukaryota > Metazoa > Arthropoda > Malacostraca > Decapoda > Penaeidae > Penaeus > Penaeus monodon. Next base: position 30,999,138 of record NC_051402.1, on the reverse strand, counting down.
TTATTTTCGATTTGTCAGTTTGTGACTTGACATTTGACTTGGCATTTTTGAATAATCACCGTTTTGAATAATTTCTTTAATTAATGTTTTAACCTTCTACTGGTGACTTATTTCATCATCTTATTTTATCAATGAATGTTTTATAAATTCACTGATCTCAATTAACTGTTTCATGATTTTAGTCGGTTTTTATTTTATTCATAAACTATTTTAGACTGTGTTTTTATAGCTTTTCATTAATGATTTTGATATTTTATGTGGAATTAATAATTTAAAGAACAATATGTATATTCTATTTTATTTGAGAAAAATGGTTCAATATGTTGTGACGTCACGAGCTCATGCAGTTCCCGGGAACGGAACAAATAAACAGTGTCAACTTGAACTTCGTTCGTGTCACATCCCCTCTCTCAACCAAAGGTTGTACTTGCCTAGGGTTGGAAAATGCTGGGCGTGTTAGATAAACATAATGAAGGCAATTGAAATAATAGATGAAGTTGAAATAACGTAAACGTAAAACCAGTGATACTCACTTTAAATACCAGTTCTTTTTTCCTCTTTTGTTTTATCATTCATAGTCTTTTTTAATGTATATATATGTATAAAGTAACGTATTTCAGACTTTTACTGCTGAGCCTTTTGTTTATGTTTTTTTTTTTTAACTGAATATTTACTGTACCCTCTACTATACTTTTTTTTACTGATCCCTTTTTACTGATCTTTTTTTTACAGATTTCTTTTTACTGATCTCCTTTTACTGATCTCGTTTTACTGATCTTTTACTCTACTTTTACCATACTTTTACTATATTTACTGATCTTTTTACTCTTCTTTTACCATACTTTTACTATACTTTACTGATCTTTTACTCTTCTTTTACCATACTTTTACTTTACTTTTACTTTCTTTTTACTGATCTTTTTACTGAGTTATCGGTATTTTATCTACTTTTTCCTATTCGTTATTTTACCCTTGTTCCCGAGTGTTTTACCTTGTTTATCTTTATTTTACCACACGCTTCTGCGCCTACCGCTCGTGCTACCACCACTATTGCTATTGCTCACGCTACCACTATTGCTATTGCTCGTGCTACCACCCCTGCTCGTGCTACCACTACTGCTATGGCTACTACTACCACTACTGCTATTGCTTGTACTACCGCTACTACTATTGCTACTATCACTACAGTGGAAGGACACTAGATAAGGATAAAAGCAGCTCTGTTAGATCTTTCAAAGGAGTTATTGTCTCATTTCAAGAGGAGTGAACGGGACCCTGAACTTTATTCTTCACCTGGTCCCTAAGCCTCTCCTGCCTCACGGGAGATTTCATTTCGGGCTCCTCCTTACGGGCTGGTACCTGGCCTGAAGCTAGGAGTATACCTTACAATATATATATATATATATATATATATATATATATAATAACACAATACAATCACACCACACACAACACACACACACACACACCACACCAACAACACACACACACACACACACACACACACACATATAATATATATAATATATATATATATATAATATATATATATATATATATATATATATATATATATATATATATATATATATTATAATATATATATATAATAATATATATATATATATATATATATATATATATATATATATATATAAAATGTGTATAACTACATATTTAACATGGATAACCGACTCTAATAAGTATATGGTGTTACGAACAGCAGCAGTCACGATGAAGTTATAATGGCAATGTTTCGGTACAATTTAAAATGTTTCCACTTATTTCACTTATTGATGGAAAAGTTGTGTGTACATTTTTTTTCAATGACTCTTATTTCCGCTGCGGAAATTCGCCTGAACAGCTTTCATCTGTTTCGGTTTATAAATAATGTTAATGATAAGGTTGACTGTCTAATGAATACTGCAGGCGTGAAGCGTGATTATGATTATAAAAAGAGACAGTCGGTAAATAGATAACTGATATTATACAACAGGAATAAGAGTGACATAGTTAATAATGCTAAAAACAACAACATAGTAATGAAAGTTTCTGTTATCAACGATGGTAAAAGTGCATCAATAAGGAAGGAACAAACTATCATAGTGATAAAAAATTGCTGTAATGGTCATGGTAATAATGTTGAAAATGGCACCGATAGTGATTTTAACGATATACTGATAATAAAAATCATTCCAGTAATCACCATGACAACAACAACAATAATAATGGTAAAAAAACACGAGACATAAATCATGCTTATTTAGAAATACACAATGAGGCTTTTCTACCATTTATAAGCGATGTATATTTTTTGTCATTAGAAATAAGGTACTGATAATGATAACCAAGAATTTGCTATTAAAACACAAGCATTGTGATGATGATTTTGATAATAATAGTGATAATGATAAAACAGTAGTGATATTAATACCAATGATACTACTACTACTACTACTACTACTACTACTACTACTACTACTACTACTACTACTAATAATAATAATAATAATAATAATAATAATAATGATGATGATGAAATAATAATAGTAATAATAATAAAATATCAAAATAATAATAGTAATAATAATAATAATGATGATAATAGTAATAATGATAATAATGATAATTATAATAATGGTGACTATATTGACAGTCATAATAGTGATAATAATAATGATAAAAGTAACAACAACAATAATAATGATAGTAACAATACTGATAGCAATGTTAATAATGACAATAGTTATAATAATGATAATAATAATGATGATAATGATGATGACAATGAAAATGAAAATGATAATGACAGTAACTACAACAACAACAACAACAACAACAACAATAATATCAACAATAATATAACAATGATAATGATTATAATGGTAATAATCATGATTAACTGTAATAATAACAAGAATGATATCGATAACAATAATATTGATAATAGTAATAATAATAATGAAATAATAATAATTGTAAGGATAACGATGAAAAAATTATAACAAAATGATAATAAAAATAACTATAGTAATATATATACATATATATATATATATATATATATTATATATATAATTATAAAATATATTTTTATATATACATATATTATATATTTTATAATATATTATATATATATATAATATATATATATAATATTATTACAATTTTATATTATTTTATATATCTATATTATTTATTATTTTTAATATATATATGTATATGAGCATGTTAAATATATAAAATTTTATATATATAATTATATATTAATTATATATATATATAATAATATATATATATATATATATATATACACATTGCAAGGATAGTTATTAATGTATAATGAGAGGCCGACTCAAACCCCAGCCTCGTGAAGCGAGAACCGTTTAGGAGGCGAATAAGTGTCCCGTTCCCCCCCCCGGGCCAAACTGTACAGGTCAGGGCCTGTAAATGTAGCGGTCTCGACCCGGATCCACCAGGCTTGTCACTACCCCTGACGGAGAAATAGGGAACTGAATCCTTGTGTTTCCCCCTACCCTTTAAAAAATAAACAAATGAAAGAAATAAAAGGTACTTAAATGACAAAGATGCACAAAATGTAAAAACAACACACATACTAAAATTACGTTAATTTACTAAAATACCGCAAGATAAGAAGAAACGAAGCGAGAACAGCCGAATCCTGAATGACTAATACGTCTAATAGCACTTAAATAAATGAAAATACAATAAAACACAAATATAAATGACAATGTCCAGCAAATGACCTAGACAAGTAACGGGAATTCTGCTCAGTACATCTTTTGTTCTGATAATGTCTCAGGCTGAAGTAAATCCAAGGGGGTGACACAAACACAGTTTCAGATTAAAAAAAATATATATTTTCGGCTGTTCCGTATTTATGCACAGACGTCTTGGTGACGTCACTGCCTTCATTTTCGTTATTTTCATAAATAGGCATAATTGAGATGTGAAAAATACATGCCACGTAGAAAAGCAAACGAGAATGATAAAAAAGTAAAGAAGCGAAGACGCAAACTTAAAACCATTGAAAAATAAAGCTTCTAAGAAATACTGATGTCATTTGCATCGTTAAAAAGCTAAAACAACAATATCAGTTCCCGAAAACATTAAAAAAACTTTACAGGGTAAAGTATAAAATCAAAATAAAAATTTCAACAAAAAAATACAAGTTTTTTAAAAAAAATAAAGGCCAAGCCCGTCATGCTCTATAAATCAAGAAAAAAACAAAAATTAGGATACAAAAATAAATATTAATCTAAAAATTAACAGTTAAAATGGCGATAAAAATATGAAAATCACACACACGAAAAAAATAGTCCAGAGGCAAACTTTAAGTCTTAAACAATAAAAGACATCAGTCATTACTTAAAAGAACGAAACAAAACAGAAAATGTGATCAACACGACTTAGAAAATGGGGTTAGAAGGGAAACTTAACTGAAAGTGAGCAGGGTAAAAACAGTAAAAATATTGTCCCGCGCAGGGGAAATGGAGATCATCTGGACACCCCATCTGGATTCTGCTGTCTCTCAGGGGTGAAATTTGAAGAATCTCCACATCATACACGCACACACACGCACACACACACACACACACACACACACACACACACACATACATATATATATACATATATATATATATATATATATATATATATATATATATATATATATATATATATATACATATATATATATATATGTATATATATAATGAATAATATAAAAGAAATAATAATAATAACAACTACAAAACCGATAATGTTAATGATAATAACAGTAATGATCTTAATGCTAACATTAATGCTAATGATGATGACAATGATAACAACAAAAAAAAAAAAAAAAAAAAAAAAAATAATAATAATCAACGCGTCCCCCAGGGCAAGACTCGCCTGGGATCGAAAAGTATGCTACTGAGTCTACCTCTTCCATTAGTCAAAATCCGCCAGGTCACCAGGACGGGATAGCTCCCACCCCTGGCCCTGCGGTTCAACCATCTAGTACTAACAATCAAAAGAAAACAAGACTTAAATGGACAAAGGAAGAGTATACTGAGGTAATGTACTGCTTTTACTATGCACTCGAAAAACCTGAAACGAATAATACTGATGACACCTATAATACATGGTGTTTAAGGAATAGTGAAAGTGAGAAAACGCAAATGCTTGACCCAAACAAACTAGCCAATGTGAGAATACATATTGTTCGTAACAAAAAATTAACAGATCTAGAAATCTCAATAATCAAAGACCAAGTAAAAAATGACACTATAGAGATACAGATAGAAGAAAATGAAGTGGAGGGAAATTTAGATGAACAAGAACTTGACATGCCAAATAAAGTTGATTTAGCAGTTGCAAATAACATCGATGAATTAGAGCCACATGAGGTTATCGTAGATGAGGAAGAATTGCTAGCTATGAAAACGAATGTCGTTGAAGAAATATCGGTAGTAAAACAGACCGAAATGAGTAAAAGAGAGACACTATTAAAAATTAGACATACCCATAGATATAAAAATATATTAAACATAGGTAACAAGGCGTTATAATAACGCTGTCATGAGATAAATCCTGATTTAACTGAATTATACGAACTAATGTACGCAACAGGAAGAGTCCTCCAAGCAAAATGTGGCATTAATTCGAGAAAGAAGAAAACGAAAAAGAAGCCTCGCAAAGCTAAGTGGCAAGTGAAAATTGAGAAGGAAATAGAAAACTTTAGAAGGGAAATATCTATATTAGACGAACTACAAAAAGATAATGGGAAGCAATCGAGAAAAGCGAGAAAAGTGATAAGAAAATACAAAATACTTTCTAAAGAACAAATACCAACGATTAAAGAAGAGCTAAAGCAAAAACTCCAAGTTAAGGCACAAAGGTTACGTGGATATGACAAGCACTAAAAGTTCTTCAGGCAGAATAAATTGTTCGAGACTGACGCGAAGAAGTTTTACCGCGAAATAGGAAAAGAAACAACTTTTGCAGAAGCTATAACATCTGAAAAAAAGGTCCGGGAATTTTGGAACAACATCTGGGGAAAAGATAAATAATTCAGTGAAAACGCATGGATACGAGATTTTGAGAATAGCACTAGGGATATTCCCGAACAAAGTGGGAAATTATTACTACTGAAGAAATTCAAAACGCACTAAAAAAATCCCATAACTGGAAATCACCTGGGGTGACCAGATCCCAAATTTTTGGCTTTATACTCTTTCTTCGGCGCATGCCAAATTAGCATATAATTAATAAATGGTTATGTCAAGGGACTACTTATCTCTTGGCCAAAAGTAACGAACCAGATAACCCAAAAAAATACAGACCCATTACATGCTTATCAACTTCCTATAAATTACTTACTTCAATGTTAACTGAAAGAACCTACATACACATGGAAGAACAAAATATTTTTCCCAACGAACAAAAAGGGTGTTGCAGAGGATCATAAGGATGTAAAGATCAACTGCTCATAAATTAAATGATTCTCGAAAATGCTCACACTAAACACAAACATCTAAGTACTGTTTGGATCGACTTTTGACAGTGTCCCACACTCTTGGATCTTAAAATCTTTAGAAATTCTCAAGGTCTCTCCTGTCATAATCAACTTTCTTTGAAGCAGCATGACATTATGGGGGACGAATCTTACTCTCAGCCACGTAAACGGTATTCTTATTTCAAACAACATGCGAATCAGAATCGGAATCTTCCAGGGCGACTCTTTTTCCCCTCTTTTATTTTGTATGGCACTTATCCCACTCTCCCAGCTTCTTAACAACACAGGGTATGGATATAAGATCATGGACAAGAAGATCAATCATCTTTTCTATATGGATGACTTGAAACTTTACGCTCAGAATGATGGTGAACTGGAAGGGTTGCTGAAAACCGTAAAAGATTTTAGTGATGACATAGGTATGAAGTTTGGTCTCGATAAGTGTGCTAAAGCAACCTTTAAGCAAGGAAAACTAGTTACATCTGACAATATAAAGTTAAGTATTGATACTATAATAAAACAATTAGATCAGGAAGAAACTTATAAATATCTAAGAGTAAACGAAGGAGATGGTATACAACAATCGTAGATGAAGAAAAAATTACGTACAGAATGCATCCGAAGAGTAAGGTCAATCCTGAAAACGGAATTAAACTCGAAGAACAAACTAACAGCAATCAACACTCTTGCAATACCTGTGGTTACATATTGTTTAAACATGATAGACTGGAACTTAAGTGAACTCAAACAAATTGACACCAAAATTAGGAAGCAATTGACATGCAACAGAATGTATCACCCTAAATCAGACGTAGACCATCTGTATGTCCCTAGAAGTAAAGGAGGTAGGGGGATGATGGAGTTGGAATTATCATACAAAACAACAACAATTGGTCTCTTGCAATACTTAGATCTAACCATCGATTGGATGCTTCAATTAGTTAAAGTACATGAAAACTCCAAGAGGTCACACTAGTAAAGTACAGGAATCAGATAAGTTTTCTCAGGAATTAGGTATTGAGAGCGAAAACATCGAACCTATGTCGCCAACATTGGCTACTAAACATAGAAAACAAAAAGCGAAGAAGGTCGAACAAGTAAAACTTGAATCTAGGTGGCATGAAAAGCCTCTTCATGGACAGTTTGCAACTCCAAGCAAACACGCTGATGTAGATGAAACCGTTATAGAAGATGATAGTTGGTCATCTTCTATTTGAGGTTACTGGTGTCTTATCTCTTTGGGGAGTATTTGTTGTGGGTGTGAGTGCCCACAGGTATGGCTGGGTGTTGGTAGTGAAGTCGGAGATCAACAGGGGAGCCGGCAGGCTCCCCAGTCGGCTAAGGACTGGGCAGTCCTTGTGGTGCTGCTGCTGTTGTCTGGTTCTACTGGAGTATCAGGGAATTCTGATCTCGTTTCAGGTTCTGCGGCTTAAATACACGAGTGCTGTATAAACGTGCAGGGAACGAGGGGAGCCCGCTGTCCAATGAGCGCGGACATGGCTGTGGACCTGATGTGACCAAACCTGGGTAACTACACTGAACTCCAGGTTGCGGGGTCGTGCTGCTACACCGTGACCCATCAGTGACTTAGAAGCTCTGGACTTAAAGGGGAAACAGAGGGTTTTATTCTTGCAGCCCAAGATCAAAGTTTGTTTACCAGAAACTATCAAGCTAACATCTTGCACAATGGCAATGTTCCAAAGTGTAGGTTTTGTGAAGACAAGGTTGAGACGATTGATCACCTTGTGTCTGGTTGCTCAATATTAACACCGAATGAGTACAAAAATTGACACGACAGAGTAAGCAAGTACCTGCATTGGAAGATCTGCAAACACTTTTCTATCGGAATGCAAGATAAATGGTACAAGCAGAGCCAGTTACTGAAGGTAAAGATGCTACAATCTTGTGGAACTTTCCAATTCACACAGATCGTACTATACAAGCGAATCGTCCAGATATCGTCATCAAGGACAAAATAAACAATACCTGCCTGTTTATAGATATGAGCATCCCTTCAGACAGAAACGTCCCAACGAATGTGTTCGAGAAGATATCAAAGTATAAAGACCTGGAAATAGAGGTGGAAAAGATGTGGCATTTAAAAACCAAAACTTTTCCTGTTGTTATTGGAGCGCTTGGCCTTATAAAGAAAAGTACTGATAAGTTTCTTGAACAAATACCGGGAAATCCAAAATTAGAAGAAGTCTAAAAAATAGTCTTAAACAGCACAGCGCATGTTCTCAGAAGAGCCTTATCGATCTGAAGTGTTTTTGTGTTCGTTAATTGATTTGACTGGATGTTTTATTTGTGGTTGTTCTGCATATTTTTGCATGTTTTTGTTGATGCTCCATTGCCTCAAACTTCAATCACCCTAGGTCGCTGGTAGTGACTCGGTGTTTGATTTTAATTAGCAGATCTAAGGAAACTTTTGCATAACAATAATAATAATAATAATAATAATAATAATAATAATAATAATAATATAATAATAATAATAATAATAATAATAATAATAATAATGATAATGATAATTATGATATCAATGATAATAATAATAATAATAAAGATACAGATATAAGTGAAATTATTGCTATCGTATATTAAAATGACGACGATTAAGACTTTGCTCGCATTTTCATAAGCTTGTATAATATTCTTCAGCATCTCGTATGATAACACTGTGACGACGATACCTTTGATGAAATGTAAAAACTCAGGAGAGAAAAAAAAGAAAAAAGTTGCATTAGTAAATAAAAGGAATTAGCGATAAGAATAATCTTAGAGATCCTAAAAGCTTAAGATAGTAAAAAAAATGAGAGAGAGAGAGAGAGAGAGAGAGAGAGAGAGAGAGAGAGAGAGAGAGAGAGAGAGAGAGAGAGAGAGAGAGAGAGAGAGAGAGGGAGAGAGAGAGAGGGAGAGAAGAGAGAGAGGAGGAGAGAGAGAGAGAGAGAGAGAGAGAGAGGAGAGAGAGAGAGAGAGAGAGAGAGAGAGAGAGAGAGAGAGAGAGAGAGAGAGAGAGAGAGAGGGGAGAGAGAAGAGAGAGAGAGAGGGGAGAGAGAAGAGAGGGGAGAGAGAAGAGAGAGAGAGAGAGAGAGAGAGAGAGAGAGAGAAGAGAGAGAGAGAGAGAGAGAGAGAGAGAGAGAGAGGGGAGAGAGGAGAGAGAGAGAGAGAGAGAGAGAGAGAGAGATACATAAATAGATAAGCATATATATATATTATATTATATATTATATATATATATATATATTATATATATATATATATACATACATATATATCATATGTATATATAGATAGATAAATAGATAAATAGACATAGAGACAGAGATAGATAGATAGATAGATAGAGAGAGAGAGATAGAGGGACAGAGATAGATAGATAGATAGAAAAAATCCGTCAGATAACGAAATAAATTCAATAAAACCAACGATAAAACATAAGCAAACAAACAAGCAAAAAGAGAAAAAATCAAACCTAATGGAACTTTTTAAAACTTCGTACTCTATATAAGGTTTTGTGGGTTTTTTTTTCCCCTTTTTTTTCTTCTTTACTCAATGATGGACTAGAGTGTGGTTGAATACCCGACAGAATTATTGAGTGGTAGCGCCAAGCAGCTCAAGTTAAAGTTTTAAATCTGTTTGGCGAGGAAGTTTTTCCTACATGATTTGGCGGTCGCGTAGAGACGTCGGGGAGACTGTGTGTGTGTGTGTGTGTGTGCATAGCATGTGCATAACGGATTTGTGTAAACCATTAGATCCAAACACCACGTGAGTGCTTACCACGTGTCTCTAAGTCAATTTGGAACCGTCACCTCAGCGAGGGTCTACATGACGATTATGTAAGACCTTGTCTGACCCTTTAGTTGGCTCCCAGAATTCACCGTGACCAGGACACCTCCAGCCTCCGGCCTCCCAGCGCTGCCTGGCCGGAGACGCTCAGCGCTTGTTCACTGGGACATAGTGCCGTGTGGTCAGTTACGTGTTGTGAGTCGTACGTACGTTACTGTACTACACAGTCTGTTAGCTACAGCGTTAAGCACACACACCACACACACACACACACACACACACACACACACACACCACACGCACACACACACACACACACTCACACACAACACACACACACACACACACACACACACACACACACACACACACACACACACACACAACCACACACACAACACACACACACACACACACACACACACACACGCACACACACACACACACACACACACACACACACACATACACAACAAACACAATAATACACACATAAATATAATAAAATAACCACAAACAAAATATATATATACATTATGACTATGACGTCAAGACATGAAACTACCGTTAAAAAAGATATATGAAATCTATAAGTATATGCGTAGTAGACTATAGTAGAGATAATTATAATATATATATATATATATAATATATATATATATATATAAGTATATATATATATATATATATAATATATATATAATTATATAATATATATATATATATATATATATATATATGCATATGTATATAGTATGTGTATATATGTATATATATTTTTATATATATATATATAATATATATATATATATATATATATATATATGTATATATATACATCATCATCATTTAACGGTAGGTTCATGTCTGAGCCGCCGTGGTCACAGCATGATACTCAATTGCAGTTTT
>NC_051402.1:30950414-30957914 GCF_015228065.2 Penaeus monodon | reverse complement strand
TGGCCTGTCTAGTATGGTCTAATGAGCAGCAACATATGAGCCTGCTCACTACACCAGGATATACTCCCGTGATTTCTGATTTCATTTATGTGTATGTACTCTTAGTGCAGACATAGTTCATCCGCAAATGCCTTAAGTACTACGCATATGTTCATTTTCGTGCACATGCACATGTAAGCTCCTATGCATATGATATGCATACATACTCCTACAAGTACACATATGCACATGCATGTACATATATAGACATATGCATACATCATATGCATACATATGTGTATGCGCACCCACATATATGCCAACACACACATGCGCACATATCTTGTACACATACTTATGACTATACATACACACATAAATATATCCATACATATGGTTATGCACATGTGTATGTGCACATATATTTATGAGTACATATTAGTATTCACCCACATACATATGTATACACCTGTACATGCATATATATATATATATATATATATATATATATATATATATATATATATATATATATATATATATATATATATATATATATATATATATATATATATATATATATACATAAACGTTCACCTTTCTGGCATCTAACTTCCTCTAACCCCATCGTTACCCATTCTAACATCTTAATTCCTCCTCTCCCACATCACCACCTCCTTCCCTCAACTCCTGCAAGCCTACAATTTAAGCACATTGCAGACGCTGCTCAAATGTTTGTGCACGAGTATGAGGGAGTATACATGGAAGTGCACAAGTGTACGCGTGTTTGTGTGAATGTCCATGTGTGTGCGGGTGTGTGTGTGTGTGGTGTGTGCGTGTGTGTGTGTGTGTGTGTGTGTGTGTGTGTGTGTGTGTGTGTGTGTGTGTGTGTGTGTGTGTGTGTGTGTGTGTGTGTGCATATACATATATGTATATATTCAGGGACTATTTTTTTTTTGTAATGTTTCCATGAAGTAAAACGAGATAAAAGTAAATAAGTATTTATCTCTGGCCATCTCTATACGACTGCAGAATGTTTCGTTAATCAGCACATCTCATCATGCTTTTCCAGGTGAAAAATGTAATGAGTTCTTACCGACGGAGAAGCAGTTCCTTTCAACAGCATAACGTAAGAACTAAGACGTGAATTTGAATGCTGAATATTAAGGCCTCATCCTCCGGAGATGAGTTCTAAACGCTTTAAAGAAATGACAAACTGGAGAATTAATCAGAGCTCGGGAAGGAGGTTTAAAAGACTGCGTGTCTTTTAATATCTGAGCAATGTAGAAAAAAAAGATATTTATTCACTATTTTGGAGCATTTAGTTGGAAAAAGTGAAAGTGATATTAATAGCTAATGCTTCTTAATGTTTCTTGTGACATGATATTAAGTCCATTCATCACATTTTTATTCAGCTATTTATAAATTCATTAGTTTACTTATTAGATCTAGCTATCTATTTGTTTCTCATTATAACAGTTAGTTTACGAATCTGACTTGTGGATATGTTCATATAATTTTGCTTTAACGATCTGTTAACTTTCTCAATCACTCCTGCTTATTTACTTCTCCGTTTCCTCTACATCAGCTTCTTAAAAATTCTGCCATGACTCGTCCCGACACGTTCACGCGACTTCCTCGACAGGTGGATTTATATAACGCAGCCTCTCGTACCCGCGTCTTCAGGGTGTTTTATGTGGGCGTCCAAGATGAATCTGGGGGAGTGGGAGGTCCTTCTTGCTCGGGTTGTGGGCGCGCGTGTGTGTGCGTGCACACACACACACACACACACACACACACACACACACACCACACACACACACACACACACACACACACACACACACACCACACACACCACACACACACACACACACACACACACACACACTCACACACATACACACACACACACACTCACACACACATACACACTCACAATCATGCTCACAAACATGTACATATATACACACATGCCCATATTCTCTCTCACTCTCTCTCTCTCTCTCTCTTCCCCCGCGCCATCTCCTCTCTCTCTCTCTCTCTCTCTCTCTCTCTCTCTCTCTTCCTCTTCTCTCTCTCTCTCTCTCTCTCTCTCTCTCTCTCTCTCTCTCTCACTCTCACTCTTTTTTTCTCTCTCTCTCTTCCCTTTCCCTCTCTCTTTTTCTCTCTCGCTCACTCTCTCCCTCTTCCTCCTTCCCCCATCCTCTCTCACTCTCTCTCTATCTCTACTCTGTAAGGTGAGCGTCCTGAAAAGGCAGTGAAGCTAGCATCCGACCAGAGGACACAGGCAGCCCGGGCTGTTCAGGAGAACCATTAGTAATTCTAAATTACCCACGGCAAAAGAATCCACATGTCGGGGTTGCCTGTGATACAGTGGCCTAATTAGGGCTGGCTTGCTTTTTTAGAATGTCCTTAAGATGAATTGCCGAGATTATTGAAGATTTGAGTCACTCAGGCATGTTCACTATTTTTTTTCCTTTTTATAGTGGAATTATTATTATGATGGTGATGTAGTGTGGGTTTCGCGACGCATTTAATGTTAATTCTGGTGTCTGATTAGAATCCCCGAGTAATGAGGAGCGTCCCTGAGGAGAGGGAGACCCAGGAGATAAATTCTTTGGCGCGGATGAAAAAACGTCTTTGCTGTGATAACAACTTTCGCGAAATGAATTAAGGTTTTGATATAGTTGTTCTATCTTGCTCTCACAATGTTTTCGCCTAATGTTTCGTTCTTGGTGATATGAACTTAATATATATTTCAGCCTGTTATGAGGACATGATAATTTTTTTGAATGTCCCCTCCCCCCTAAAATAAGGAAAAGGGTAAGGAGACGAAAAATAATATTTAAATAATACCATCCTCCATACAAACCTGAAAGATATACAAGGACGAAAATCTAATTCATAACCCACTGACTAATCGTCATTGACCTCACTGGCGAGAGAACAAGGACCTCCATCTTCTACCAGTTACATAATGACAATATTTCCACACGTTCATTAAGTAAACATTGCCTGCTGGGGGAACGTCTGAGGCAATCAACACGGCGCAGATGGCAGACGGAGGCTTGGAATGTGCCACTGCGTGTTCCCCCCCCCCCCCCCCCCCCCCCCCCTCCAGTGCACTCGCCTTCAGTAATAGCTTTCTTAGTCGTATTTAAACCCCTCCTTAAAACATGTGCTGGGGGGGAATAGTAGTTTGGGGCTCTTTTGGCAAAATGTTTATTGGGGGTTTTGAATTTTCGGAAGATTTGTTTGGTATCTGTAATTAGTAATCTATACAGAATATAAATATGTACAACACACACACACACACACACCACACACACACACACACACCACACACACCCCAAAACCATTTCACAAAACCAATTTTCTACGTCCCAATGCGTAAGAGAAAATAAGTAACGGGAACCTGCAACCCTTTTGTATTTCGGGGCACGGCGCCATCCGGGTACTTTAAGGGCATCAACACGGGATTAAGGGAAAGCGGCATCTTCCGGGGGTCGATTCTGCATATACTTGTGAAAAATTTTTTTTTAAACAAAGTATATCTATAAAAAAGTATTGTAAAATTTTATGTGGTTTCGAAATACAAATAGATTAAATTAGTTCTTACATAAAACTCAAATTTACTTTGAAATTAGAAAGAGAGAGAGAGAAAAAGAGGAAGAGAGAGAGAAGGAGAGAGAGAGAGGAAGAAAGAGAGAGAGAGGAAAGAGAGAGAGAGTGAGAAAAAGAGAGAAAGAGAGGGAGAGGAGAGGAGGGAGAGAAGAGAGGAAGAGGAAAGGGGAGAAGAGAGAGAGAGATAAATAGATAGATAATAGATGATAGAAATAGAGAGAGGAGGAAGAGAGGAGAGAAAGAGAGAGCGAGAGAGAGAGAGAGAAGGAGAGGAGAGAGGGGAGAGAGAGAGAGGAGAGAAAAGAGGGAGAAGAGAGAGAGAGAAAGAAAGAGAGGGGAAGGAAAGAGAGGGTTTTAGTTTTAAGTTTGGTTTTGGGATTCCATTTGATACAATGGATTTCTTGGTGTCTGCTTGATTTTGCTCACGTGTGTCTGCTGCTGCTGACTCGACGGAAACCGAGTCCTTGCCCTCCGTGGTGCCCAGCCACAGCAAGTAACCTCCGGGCGACAGTTGCAACTTCTCGCGCCTGGGCGGGGCGCGACTCGCCGACCCCTCGGATGAGAGCCGACCACGTTATCCATGTACTAGAGAGAGAGAGAGGAGAGAGAAGAATATAACAATAGAAAGGAAGTTTAAGAGAGAGAGAGAGAGAGAGAGGAGAGAGGAGAGAGAGAGAGAGAGAGAGAAAGGAGAGATGAGAGACGAGGAGAGAGAGAGAGAGAGAGAGGAGAGAGAGAGAATTTGTATATATATATAGGTATATATAGTATATATACTATAATAGATATATATATATATATATATATATATATAAGATATATTATGTATTGTATATTATATATATATATATATATATATATATATATATATATATATATAATATATATATGTAAATTTATTAATATATATATAAATATAAATATATTATATTATTATATATATAGTATATATATATATTATATATATATATATATATATATTTACAGATAGATAGGATAGACAGATAGATAGGATAGATATAAAGATGATAGATAGATAGATAGATAGATATAGATAGCTTGATATATATATATAATATATATATATATATTATATATATATATATATATATATATATAGAGAGCAGAGAGGAGAGAGGCGAAAAGATAGCTAGATATAGAGTCAATATATCTATCGATCGATAAATAGATAGCTATTATATTAATATGAAAGATATATCCACATGCAGCCCAGATAGATAGACTGAGTCATGGAACTAATAACAGAAACGGGAATCACCAAGACACACAGTTTTTACCATCCCATTACCTCACAGTAGCAGAGAGCACAGAAATGGTCAGTTTCTTTTATGTAAGGGCAGTGAAAAGTGGCTCCATCATTTACACAATCCGGTCACTTCCTCGGGGCAAACTGTTTAGTAATATCACTCTTCCAGCTATAAACCTGTCTGCTCTGTTGCAGTTTAGAATTTCGACACGGAGAAGGGTCACAGTTTTGGAAATATATTACGTTTTACCTTCAGAGGGTGGTGTGTTTCAGAACTTTTTTATGTATGTGATTTTAGCAGATTGACATTCTCCACTATCTGTCTGTCAGAGAAGCTACTTTTAAACTTTATCTCATTGTTTTTTCTATATCTGCCTAGCTCCTATCACCTTCTCCTCCCTCTCTTCCTTTCTCTCTCTCTGATTCACACCTTTACACACGAAGGCACTTAAATTGTTACAAATACTAGCAGTTTATTTACGTTTTTATTTCCTGGCTCTCTTCTCTCTGTCTCTTTTATATTCTCATATTTCCATTTCCTTTGGCCTAGTTTCTTATCTATTTTTACATCTTTTAGTGAATGTTTATCTTCTTGGAGTTACGTTGCTTCATCAACGATATGAGAGAGAGGGAGAGAGAGAGAGAGAGAGAGAGAGGGGGAGGATGAGAGAGAGAGAGAGAGAGAGAGAGAGAGAGAGAGAGAGAGAGAGAGAGAGAGAGAGAGAGAGAGAGAGAGAGGGAAAGACAGAAAGAAAGAGAGAAAGAGAGAGAGAGAGATAGAAAGGGAGAGACAGAGAGAGAGAAAGGGAGAGACTGATATATATATATATATATATATATAATATATATATATATATATATATATATATATATATCTATATATATAATATATATAGAGAGAGAGAGAGAGAGAGAGAGAGAGAGAGAGAGAGAGAGAGAGAGAGAGATAGGCAAACAGACAGAAAGACAGACAGAGACAGACACACAGACACACAGAGGCAATAACCAATCCGAACCAAGTAACAGAAGCCCTACCCGAGGCCGCGACCTGCCCCGCACCTGCCAGCGGCCACCGACCCTTCGAAAGGCCACGGCACTGACGCAATGGGAGCACGCCCGCAGCGGAGAGGAAGCCACGCCCACCCTGGGCACGGCCGCCGTCCTTGAGAGCCCGGGCCACATGGAGAGGAGGAAGGGCGTGGCTGGGAACAGACGAGATCGTTTTCGTGACTGACCTGCTGGCGCTGAGGCTTGCGACAGGTGCGTCTTTTTTTTTTTTTTTTTTTTTTTTTTTTTTTTGGGTGGAGATGGGGGGGGGGTCGTGTGAGGGATGTTCTCTAAGGTGGAGTTGTAAGAGTTGTAGTTTCTTGGTTGGTTGTGGAGTCGTTTCTGCCTTTGGTTGATATCTGTTTTCTGGATTTAGTTATGTTGTTAATTGATGATGCTGATGGTCGTGATCCTCATTATGGCAGCAGGACCATCCCTCCTCCTCGTCATCTTCATAATCATTTTCATCATCATTATCATTATTATCATATTCACGATCATCTCCATTTACATCTTCATTATAATACTGATTATGATGATATTAATGATGGTGGCGATGATAGATGATGATGACAGGGATAATAATAATAATAATAATAATAATAATAATAATAATAATAGTAATAATGATAATGATAATAACAACAATAATGATAACAAGAGTAATAATAATAATAATGATAATAGTAGTAGTAGTAATAATAATAATAATAATAATAATGATAACAATAAAAGTAACAATAATAATAATAATAACAATAATGATAAATAATGATAGTGATTACCCTCGCCTGAGCCAGAATCTTTCCCTCTGCCCCCCCCCCCCCCGCTCCTTTCCCTCCCCATACTGTCCTCTCGCTGAGTGCGCTCGAGCGGGAAAACTGACAACTTAGATGCCTCCCTCCCTCCCCCCTGCCCCTTTTCCCCTTCCGCCTGCTCCCTACCTCTTGCTCTCTGCCCTCTGCCCCTGCCACCTGCTCCCTTCCCACTACCCCTTTCCCCTGCCCCTTTCCCCCTACCACCTGCTCCCTTCCCCCTTCCCCTTTCCCTTCCCCTTTCACCCTGCCACCTGCTCCCTTCCCCCTACCCCTTCCCCCTGCCCCTTTCCCCTTCCCCTACCACCTGCTCCGTACCTCCTGTCCCTTGCTCTCTACCCCCTACTCCCTTTCCCCTGGCATCTGCCCCCTACCCACTACCTCCTACCCCAACTCTCCAAACCTCGTACTGGGAGGGCAATGACCGCAAGCACGCACACACGCGCACACACACACACACACACGCACACTCGCCCGCACGCACGCACTCGGGTCGCTACTTGCAGCCTTGGTTAAGTGAGAAAAGTTAGTTCGTTAAGCCTGTGGGGAGATTCTCCTCGCCCTCCTTGACCGTCGCCGATGGAAGCCGCAGTCACAGTGTTTATTTACTATTTTTGTGGCTGTTCTTTTCTTTTACTGTGATTATATTTTGTTGTTATCATATTTTCTTGTACTGTTGTTATTATATTGTTGCTGTTATTATATTTTCTTTTATTATTATTAGATTTTATTTTATTATCATGAAGTTTTATGACTATTATTATA
>NC_051402.1:30927914-30930414 GCF_015228065.2 Penaeus monodon | reverse complement strand
GTTTATAATGATGGTTTGCCGGTGGTTTTAGAATGAATAATGAAAAGAATGGCCAGCACTGCACTAATGAATATAATGCGATTGGGAATTGGATGCTATGTATGAATTCGTCCGCGTGGCCGGCGGTCGAACGGCTCGTCAGCGTTGATGCTTTGTAAATGTTGATTACTGTTTAATGCGACTGTGATTATAACATTGCGTAACGTGAATGTTTTTTTTGTGTTGCTTCGACGGGTTTATAAAATGAATTTAAGTGTCAGCTACACGAGAGCGAACGAGTCCGTAGGTACGCTGATCAAAGGTGGCGCAATAAGGAATGATAGACAAATATATATATATATATATTATATATATATATATATATATATATATATATATATATATATATATATATATATACACACACACACACACACCCATATCTATATCTATCTATCTATCTATATGTGCACACACACACACACACACACACACACACACACAGATAGACATCCATATACAAACATATCTATATACAGACTGAGGTCATAACAAAGCCCCCTCCAAATGATCATAATCGAAAAGCCGCCTTTTCTTGAAAATACAACGAAAAACGGCCGTAAAAAATCTAAAACGAGATTAAAAAGACGAAAAGCAATATAGCATCAGAGGCGAAGATAAATTGTGTTACTCCTCATCCCGACCGCGATCCACAACATGTTACGGACTTGTTTCTGTGAGCGAAGAATGTAATGTTTAATATGCCTTCTCGAGACCATATTTTTTTCCTTTATGTAATTAACTTTGGAGTGATCGATATATGAACCCTTTTTGTGTCTGTCGTTGTTGCTGTGCTGTTATTATCTTTATTTCTGACACTGTTATCATTACAAGTCCTGTATATTTGAACCGTATTTATGTTAACTAATGCATAAAAGGTATGAATGAGAATGAATATTTTCACAATGCAAGAGATGTATTTAACTGGTTTCGAATATATCTTCGTCAGAAATACATGTATTTCTGACGAAGATATAATCGAGATATAATCTCTTGTATTGTGAAGATATTCATTCTCATTCATACCTTATATCCTGTATATATGTTATGTTGTTATTATATCCATATATTACTATTAGTATCAGTATTATTATCATTTTTATTGTTGTTGTTGTTGATATTATCATTTTCATTATTATTAGTATTATTATCATTATTATTACA
Organism: Penaeus monodon; assembly: GCF_015228065.2. Taxonomy (NCBI): domain Eukaryota; kingdom Metazoa; phylum Arthropoda; class Malacostraca; order Decapoda; family Penaeidae; genus Penaeus; species Penaeus monodon. The sequence goes on along the minus strand of NC_051402.1, from coordinate 30,929,211 downwards.
ATTATCATTATTAGTAAGTATCATTATCATCATTATTGTTATTTTATATATTTTTATTATTATTATTACCATTATTATTATTATTTTCATTATTATTATTGTTATAATCTTAATAATGATGATGATGATGATAATAATAATAATAATAATAATAATAATAATAATAATAATAATAATAATAATAATTATTATTATTATCTTAATAATTACGATCTTCATTACCATTATTATTATCATCATTAGTTCTATTATTATCATTATGTTTACCATTATTATTATTATTATCAATATTAATAGTATCATTATTTACATTTTTTGTTATTATTATCATTATTATTGTTATTATTTTTATTTGTATCATTGTAATTGCATCATCATTATGATAATCATAATCATCATCGTCAACTCCATCAATACTCTAATATCTATTACCTATCGTTATCTTTGAATTTCCTTGCCATTTCGAAAATGACTTTTACTACAGAGAGAGCTGTCACCATCACTTTCCCGCCGTCACCATGCTCACCATAATCTGCAGCCTAACATCCTCTTTTATCCTTCCGAGAACCGTCACAATCGCCTTCCTAGCCGTCACCATCCCCACCATAGTGAGCCGCCTAACATCCCCTCTGATGTGTTATTCTCACGGCAGCAAAAAGCCAAGGAATTACGTTTGTCCCGCCCGCTCTGACATCGGTTTCCAATAGTCTGATTTTACAGCGTTTTACTCGCCGCCTGCTTTCTTCGCAGGCGTGAGAGAGAGAGAGAGAGAGAGTCCATGCTCGTCTCCATGGGCGTGAGGTAGATGGAGGCGTATAGGAAATGGTTTATGGAGCGCGCAACTCTGGCGGATGCATTGAGTGGGCGGCAGGAGGAGTTATAACTAAGGCGCCATCAATAGTTCCATCGGCGAGGCGGTCGGTGAGGGGGATCGAATGCCTTTTAAATCCTCTTCCCCCAGAGACCTCCTTGCTGTTGCCCGACGTTTGAGGGATACCGTGGTCTATACAGATGCGCTTTTGTTGAAGTGGAAGAGTTTGGGAAATGATTCTAATGCCTTTATTAGGGGCGATCGAATTGTTGGTTTAGAGGATCGGAAATATGAATTATGAACCTATTTTGTGCCTTAAGTTGAAAAATATAAACTACTTCCTAGAGCAGGAGGAATATTCGTTCACTGAAAAACCTTCAAAGATGTTTATACGCACCTTAAAAACATTAATTAAATATGAAACTTAATCAGAAAGGAGATGGGTCATCGCCACCGCAAACATTCTTCAAAAGATTATAATTACCT
>NC_051402.1:30905414-30922914 GCF_015228065.2 Penaeus monodon | reverse complement strand
TCTTCCTCTCCTCTGCTTCTGCCTCTGCATCTGCCTCTTCCTCTCCCTCTGCCTCTGCATCTGCCTCTTCCTCTCCCTCTGCCTCTACACCTGCCTCTTCCTCTCCCTCTGCCTCTGCATCTGCCTCTTCCTCTCCCTCTGCCTCTGCATCTGCCTCTTCCTCTCCCTCTGCCTCTGCCTCGTCTAACCACCACTCGCAAAAATTGTGGCTTCGATCCCTTACGGACACAGGCGCGGCCTTGGCTCTCGAGATGTCCATCCGACCTACAAACACCGCGATTGTGATATGTGGACTTCTCCGTCAAGACGATTTTCTTTTTCTTTTCCTTTTTTTTTTTTTTTTTTTTTTGAGTATGATGTTCGTAAGTTGACTTCTCCGTCGCCCCGAATAAATGTTTTTGTTTGTTTGTTTAGATGATGTTCTTAAGCTGACTTCATCGCACCTAATATCAATTTTTTGTTTGTTTGTTTGTTTTTTAAGATGATATCCGCAAGGTGACTTCTCCGTCGGTCGCCTTCCCGAATAACGATGGAAGGAGAGCCAGACAGGATGCGTAGGACGGAGGGATTTTTTGTTGGGGAAGGATTTGTATTACTTGCATGATAGCGATTTTTTCATGTTGGTGCATAGCGTCTGCGTTAAGATATTTGCGAGTGTGTGTGTTCAGATAGATAGATGGAGAGAGAGAGAGAGAGAGAGAGAGAGAGAGAGAGAGAGAGAGAGAGAGAGAGAGAGAGAGAGAGAGAGAGAGAGAGAGAGAGAGAGAGAGAGAGAGGGGGGGGGGGAGATAGGGAGAGATAGTTAGAGAGAGAAAGAGTGAGAGAGAGATAGACAGATAGAGAGAGAGAGAGAGAGCCACGGCAGTCTAGTGTGGTTCCTAAGGGTGCCGCAGTATTCCATAATAATACAAATTTCGTATTAATTAGTTTTAAGTCAATCTCCTTCTGGCAAGTTCTGTACATGCTCGTCGGCTGAACATGTAACCTGTGTTTACTTCATTTCGTGCTCCAGTGAATCGTAGAACAGAAGATGCATTTTACTGTAGAGGTAAATCGTGGTTTTGTTGTTGGTGGTGATGGTGTTTTTGTTGTTGGTGATGTTAATGTTGTTTTTTTTGTTGGTGATGTTGATGTTGTTGTTTTTGTTGGTGATGTTGATGTTGTTGTTTTTGTTGGTGATATTGATGCTGTTTTTGTTGGTGATGTTGTTGTGAAGCTTTGGTGGATGGGGAAAGAGGTCTTTGACCGCAGAAAGGACGTGGGAGTATTAGGGTGCCGTCGCTGAGAAGATTTGGGAGCAACCCGATTTTGTAGAGTCACACAAAGAAAAGGATAATAATGACATTAACAGTAAAGAGCTAGGACCCGATATGATGTCAAATGAAAGGAGATGAAACCGATCAGATACACAGATAAATAGGTACAGAGACGAACAGAAAACAGAGAGTGAAAAAAATAGAGGATGGATGGACGATAGACAGGAAGAAACGATACTGTTATGAAAAGTGCCTCATACTGATAATGTTTTTATGAAGCATTTAATAAATTTGATATGGAGTATTGACAGTGGATAAAAAGGCTGCCTCTTAGGGTGATTCGGACGAATATCTGGTGCAGATTTTCGAATTAGTGTGCGAGTGTGTGTGTATGAGTGAGTGTGTAAGTGAGTGAGTAAGTGAGTGAGTGAGTGTGTGTGTTTGCTTACATAGTGTATTTGTGTTCGTGAGTGTTCATGTGTTTGTGTGAATATGTCTGTGCCCTTGTGTATGCGTGTACTTACTTTAGTACACGCATCGAAGGACATTCATTTAGGACAGCCTTTAAAAGTGTTGTTACCCAACGTATCTAAAACCTACAGAGAGGTTTATTTATATATTAAAAACCTGGGCTTGCGGTGACGCCGAACGCCGACCCCACCGCACAAGCCGCGCTTGTTGACGCAGTCGTGTTTGGTATTACGGCGCGAGAAGCTGATGGAAAAGTGAAAAGCCCAACTTGCATAAACTTGCATAACAGCATCAACATATTTCCTCCGAGGTCTTCCAGAACAGACTCTTGTGCACTTTCCAGGAATTAATGTGACAGAAAGGAATGGAGGGATGCGAAGGGGATGACAATGGGGATAATCAGGGATGCTGTGACTTCTCTCTTTTGTAATCAATTGTATCTTCTCTCTCGTCTACTGCTCTCTTGTTTCTATCTTTACTATACATGCATACACACACACATACACACAGTACACACACAAAATACGTTACAACGATATATATAGTATAGTACTTAATATATATATATATATATATATAGTAATATATATATATTTATAGTATAGTATATTATATATAGTTAATGTATATAATATGAATAATATATATATATATGCTTTAATTTGGTAGTAATATAGATATATTACATATATATATATATATCTATATATATATATATGCATACATACATACTAAGAATTTAAAAAGGATGAGGAGATTTTTCGTGACCATCATGCAGTAAGGATAAGACTGGGAGAGAGCAGAAGAGAGAGACTGACGAAGAGCGCGAGGAGGGCTGGAGCGAGAGAGGAGATGCAGGAAAAGAGTGACGAGACGAGAGTAGAGAGGGTAGAGAGAGAGAGAGAGAGAGAGAAGAGAAGAGAGAGGGAAAAGAGAGAGAGAGAGGGGGAAAGAGATGGAGAGGGATGAGAAAGAGAGAGATAGAGAAAGAGAGAGAAGACAACGACGTAGAGAGGAGAGAGGAGAATGAGAGGGAGACGAGAGAGAGAGGAGAAGATGAGCGAGGAGAGAGCATGAGAGGGAAGAGAGAGAGAGAGGAGTGAGGGTAGGGAGAAAGAGAGTGACCCCGTAGGAAGAGAGAGAGAGGATGACGAGAGACGAGAGGAGAGAAGGAGAGTGAGGTAGAGAGAGATGGAAAGAGATGGAGGTGAGAGAAAGAGAGTGAGGGTGAGGTAGAGAAAGACGAGAGATGAGAGAGATGAGATGAGGAGAGACAAAGCAGGAGAGAGAGAGAGGAGAATAGAGAGCGGAGGAGGACGACGGATGAGAGAGAGATTAGAAGGAGAGAGATTAGGAGGAGAGAGAGAGAGAGAGAGGAGAGAGAGAGATGAGAAAGCAGGGAGAGACGAGAGAGAGGAGGAGGGAGAGCTGCGAGAGAGAGTGGAAGAGAGACAGAGAGAGAGAGAGAGAGAGGGAGAGGGGAGAGGGCACAGCCACACACACACACACACACACACCACACACAAACCGACAACACACAAATACAGACAGAGTGTGAGAGAGAGAGATGAGGGAGATGCGAGGGAGACGAGCGAGAGAGGGAGAGGGGATAGAGAGGTGAGAGAGAGACGATGAGGAGATATCGAGATGTAAGAGAGAGAGAGAGAGAAGAGAGAAGAGAAAGGAGGATGTATAGGGAGAGAGAGAGAGACTGACGAGAGATTGAGCGAGAGTAGTAGGGGGAGAGGAGGACTGCGGGAGAGAGGAGAGGAACGTTGAAGAGAGGAGGAGAGAGAATGGATATAAGGTCTCTAAATTTGATTGCGACAGAAACACCACGAATATTATCTGGCAGGGCCAGAGGAAATACTCGAGATCTGTTTGTCTCAGCTGTTATATGAGGGAACAGACACGTAGATTAAAAGGGATATTGGACGAGCGGTAAGCGTGGGTTGTGGGCGGAAGGAGGGCGGCAGTCAGCTCCTACGGTTGAGGAGGGAAGGGTGATCGGCGTGTCAAGAAACGTGACTCGGACGTAGACTCTTGGGGATATTTCTGGGTTCACTTCCAGTCTATGGTTTGGGGGGCACAGCTTGTTGCCCTCGGCACTACCACCTCCAGGCGTTTCTGTTATTCGCCGAAGGTGAGGTCTCGGACCCAGGAGGGTCAGCCGGAGCTGCCTAGCCAAACTCCTTGATTAATGGAGGTCACAGGCTGCAGGCAGATTTCACTATTTATCGATGTCACGCCTGCCTAGCCAAACTCCATGATAATGGATTGTCACCACCGGCTCAGGGGTGAGAAGATTTCACTCTATTTATAGATGCAACGATTGCGTGTGTGAAACTCCTTGAATTAAGGAGTATGTCACCGCGAGGCCTTCAATGGGCGGCAGGATTTCACTATTATATGTAGTATGTCACACAAAACCCGTCTCTTCGGAGGCGTGGTTCGGATCACACCCAGCTCGCCTACAAGCTATACTGGTCTCTAATTTGACTTGATACTAGAAGCACCACTATAATTATCGCGCAGGTCAGAGGACAAAACTTCCAGTAGATCGGATTGTCTCAGCTTTATTGAGGGAACAGGACACGTAGCTTAAAAGAGGATCTTGGCGCGGTGAAGGAGCGGGAGTGGCGGAGGCGGCGTCAGTCCATACGGGTTGGAGGGAAGGTGTTCGAGCGGTTCAAGGAAGGCACTGCGGACTGGACTGACTGTGGGTAGATTTTTGGGTCAACTTCAAGCATAAGGCGGTGGTGCAGCAAAGCTGTGCCCTAGGCAGCACCTTGCCAGGGTTATCGGTTTATCGAGGCCGAAGGTGAGCGGTCATGACCAAGGATGGCAGCAGCTAGCCTAGCCAAAAACCTTGATTAATGGATTCACCCCGGCCCTCCCAGTCAGATTTCACTATTTATAGATGTCACGCCTGCTACGCCAAACTCTCTAGAGTTACTGGTCGTCACCCGGCTCAGGCAGATTTGACACTGTTTATAGATGTCACACTTGGGTACTTCCGAAGCGCATAGGCGTGAGGGCACAGGTGTTGCCCTCGGACTACCCCTTCCGGCGTTATTCTCGTTATCGCCGAAAGGTGGAGGTCATGACCGCAGGAGGTCAAGCAGAGCTGCCTAGCCAAACTCCTTGATAATGGATTGGTATCACCCGGCGTAAGGCAGATTTCAGCTATTTATAGAGGGTCACGCGATCCTGAGCCCGAGACACTCGCTGGAGTTAATGGTGTCCACCCCGGCTCAGGCAGATTTCACTACTATAGTATTGTCACGTAGAGAGAGAGGAGGATCAGAGAGAGAGAAGAGAGAGAATAGAGGAGGGGAGGAAGAGAGAGTGAGACAGATAGATTAGATAGATAGGATAGTAGAGAGAGAGAGAGGCCGTGAGTGGCGAGTCGCATTTGGACAAGTGAGAAAGAGAGAGAGAGATTCGAGAGGAGGAGGGGCCGACAACGATCTGAGCGTCTGAGTATAGGATATGGAGGAAGATTGATAGAGAGAGAGAGAGAAGAAGAGGCATCAGAGACTGACCGAGAGAGAAGGAGAGATGAGAGAGGAGAGAGAGAGGTGAGATGAGAGAGAGTGAGAGACGAGAGGAGACGAGAGAGAGTGTTGAATGGAGCACATGGAGGGAGAGAGAGTAGAGATAGAGAAAGAGGAGAGAGAGCAAAGGAGAGAGAGAGAAAAGGAAAGAGACAGAGAGAGAGAGAGAGAAGAGAGAAGAGAGCCGAGAGAGAGGAGGACGAGCGAGGAGAAGGACGAGAAGCGGAGGAGAGGCGGAGAGAGGAGAGGAGAGAGAGAGAGGAGAGGAGAAAGAGATGAGAGAGGAAGAGAGAGGAAGAAAGAGTACGAGGAGTGAAGGAGAGAGAGAAAGAGAGTGAGATAGAGAGAAAGAGAGTGAGAGATAGAGAATGAGAGAGAGACGGAGATGAGAGAGGGAGGAGGAGAGAGAGAGAGAGAGGAAAGAGTGGGATGAGACGAAGAGAGAGAGAGGAAAGGTGGAAGCGACGGGAGGGAAGAGAGGGAGGGCGACGGAATCGGGAGATGAGAGAGATCGCGAGAGAGAGAGAGAGGGGAGGGGAGAGATTGAGAGAGAGAGATGACGTGAGAGAGAGAGGAACGGAGACGGACGAGAGAGACGAGAGAGAGAAGAGAGACAAGGGAGGAGAGAGCAACGAGAGTGAGATAGAGAAAGAGAGAGAGACCAACCAGAGAGAGAAGGAGAGAGAGAGAGGAGAGAGAGAGATGAGAGAGAGATTGGAACAAGAGATGGATCGAGAGAGAGAGAGAGACGAGAGGAGATGAGAGAGACGAGAGAGAGAGAGAGATGAAGAGAGAGAAAGAGAGGAGAGAGACTAGAGAGGTGGCAGAGAGAGAGAAGGAGAGAGGACGAGGAGGAGAAGAGAAGGAGGAGGATGAGACCGGAGAGATGTTGAGAGAGAGAGAAGCGAGAGAGTTTGGTTTGGATTCCATTGATACAATGGATATTCGTGGTGTGACAGTATTGTACGCTTGATTTGGCTCACGTGCTTGGATGAGCTGCTTGGCTGACATCGGCGTGAACCGATCCCTTGACAGCCGATTGGGGCCTCCAGCCACGAGCAGAAAACCTCCATGCGACAGGTTGCAAACTTCTCGCGCGACTGGGCGGGGCGCAAAACGCAGACCCCTCGGGATGAGAGGGACGACACGTTACCACCTGTACTTAGCCGGAGCATGAGAGAGAGGCAGAGAGAGAGAGAGAGACGATGAGAGACGAGAGGAGAGAGGAGGTAGAGGAAGGAAGGAGTAGGTGAGGAGGAGAGGAGAGAGAAGAGAGAGACGAGGGAAGGTGAAGAGAGAGAGAGAGAGAGAGTGAGAGAGAGAGAGGAGGGGCACAGAGAGACTGAAGGAGAGAGGAGAGAGAAGAAAGGAGGGAGAGAGAGAAAGAGAGAGCAGAGGGAGAGAGACAGAGGAAGGGAGAGAGACGACAGAGAGAGATAGAGAAGCCAGAGAGAGAGAGGAGCGGAGAGAAGCAGAGGAGAGAGAGAGAGAGAGAGAGAGAGAGAGAGAAGAGGAGAGAACGACTGGGATGATGAGAAGAAGAGAGAGAGGAGAGGAGAGGAGGGATGAGAGGAGAGAGAGCGAGAAGAAGAGAGAGAGAGAGGAGAGGAGACGATAGAGGAATTGAGGAGAGAGATTAGCTGAAGAGCAGAGAGAGAGAGAACGCCCCCAGAGAGAGAGAGGAAGAGAGAAGCAGAGAGAGAGGGAGAAGCAGACATGAGAGAGAGAAGCAGAGAGAGAGGGAAGAGGAGGAGGAAGAGGAGAGAGGAGGAGCGAGGGGGAAGGGGAGGGGGAGATTGTAGGGGGGAGGGAGAGAGATAAGAGGACGCGACGGAAGAGAGGGAAGAGGAAAAAGAGAGGGAGAGGAAGTAGTAGAGAAGGGATAGAAGAGAGAAAGAGGAAGGAGGAATGACGGGAAAGGCGATGAGAGAAGACGAGAGGAGAGAAGAGAATGAGAGAGAGAGAGAGACGGAAAGAAGACTGTGAAGGAGGATGGAAAGAGAGAGAGAGAAAGCAGAGAAGAGAAGGAGGGGAGAAGGAGAGAGAGAAGAGAAGAAGGAAGAGAGAGGAGAGAAGGAGAGAGAGAGATATAGAAGAATGGAGATGAGAAGAAGGGAGAGAGAGACAGCGAGAGCGAGAGAGATAGAGAGAGAGAAGCAGAGATGAGAATGAGAGATAGACGGATGAGAAAAGGGAGGAGAAGAGGAGGGATGAGAAAGAGAGAGCAGGAGAAGAGAGAGAGAGAGAGAGAACGAGGAGAGATGGAGGAAGAGGAGGAGTAAAGATGAGAGCGAGAGAGAGAAGAGGAGAAGACGAGAGAGATGAAAGCAGAGATGGAAGTTAGAGGAGAAGATGAGAGAGAGATCGGGACGAGTAGACGAGGAGGAAAGAGAGACGAAGATAGACGAGGCCGAGGGATGTATGAGAGAGAGGGACGAAGTGGGGTGAGATGAGAGAGAGGACGGAGAGATGAGAAGAGACGAGGATTGAGTAGAGACGAGGAGAGAGAGGAGGAGAGGAAGAGAAGTAAGAGACGAGAGAGAGAGAGAAGAGGAGACGATATGGGGAGAGACGAGAGAGTGAGGGAGGAGAGAGAGAGAAGAGAGATGAGAGAAGGGCGGAGGGGGTCGAAGAGAAGCGAAGAGAGGAAGGAGATGAGGAGGAGAGGAGACGACATTGGAAGGAGAGATGGAGGGAGAGAGAGAGAGCGACAGCAGAGAGAGAGAGATGAGAGATAGCAGGAGAGCGAGAGGAGAGAGAGAAGCCAGCGAGAGAGGGTATGAATTAACAATTTACAGCACCTCATAATTTCATGTGCTAAAGGTGAAGCGAAAAGGTATTGCAATTCTGCTTTCATATGTTGAGGGTTAAAGAAAGATAATGAAGACGCTGTATTGACATATCATGACTTCACTGCATTAGCATAATTTGTTTTCGGGGACCTGTTTACCTGTATGCCTGTCTACCTGCTTGTCTGCTTGTCTGTCTGTCCGTCTGCCTGTCTCCCTTCTCCCTAGTTATTTCTACAGATATTAGTTACCGGAGAGAAAACCATTTTCGTTTACCCACCTTATCCCTTTATGATATGAAATTTGGCCAAGTACCGGAACATGCTGCAACTTTGCCCAACCTTGTTTCGCAACACTAATTGCTCAGTGCAGTTATGCACACGAGCTTACACACACACACACACACACACACACACCACACATACACATACCACACACACACGTATATAATATAATATCTATTTATATATATATATAGTATAGATATATATATATATATATATATATATATATATTTATACGGCCAAACAGACACACACACACACACACACACACACACACACACATAGATATGTCAGTAGTATATATTATATATAGTATGTAACATATATACATATTATATATAAATCTAACTATACTATATATAGTATTTATATGGAAGTAATATAGTGTATGTTTATTCATATTATACATATATGTAGATAGCTTACGCGCATATGTGTATAAAATAATACTACATACATATATATACATACATAGGTGCTATAATATGTATGTATATATGATAATATTATATTATATATAGATATAGTATATATATATATATATCTAACTATATATATATGGCAATATACTATATATATATTTAATATATATAGATATTGACTATATATATCTTATATATATATATATATATATATAGTACTATACTCATATCAAGTGGGCTAACGCCGACGGGGCGCATTGGCCGCAATCCACCCCCGTCACTTTGCAGCCGCATGACGGATCCCTCAAGAGCGAGCGTACCGAGGGCAAGGCCCCACAGGCAATCTATAATGCACTCCGCGACAGGTCTCGTCTGAAGCTGCCCAAGCATGATCTTCCTAAGTCGGCCCACAGGTCTCCTCACTCAGGGTTGTCCGCACGAGAGACAACGGTGGGGCAGGGTCGTCATCCACAAGGAGGACGAGCTAAGGTGAGGCCCATATAGCTGAGGTTGGCGATCCCGGATATGCAAGTAACAGGTCCCATGCCCGTCTCACGGGTTTGTAACTGCCGGTTGGACACGCGGCTCTGCCAACTGTAGCCCATGATGTAGACGGCGCAAGAGACTTGTTGACAAAAAGGCATCAAAGCGAGACTCAAGAACACTGGATAGCATCATGGTTCGCTTCCCTAGGAGCAAACTGGCGCAGTATCAGCCTTGAAGACACGCACACGAAGGTGGTCCTTCCTGAGTAATGGTACGACATCTACGAAATGGTCTTGGCTTGATTTAAGTCATGGCTCCTGTGTGCCAGGGACAACCGTCTACTGACTTTCACTGTATGACAAACCCAGAGATATGGAGATACGCTACCAAGGTAATACGTAAAACTTTATGTAACTTCAACGTCTCGCCGCCGCAAGCGATAGGATGCGACTGAAACGGGTTCCCCTAATAACAGGCGCCCGAAAAGGTACTGAAATCTGGTCTCCTTGGTCAGGAGACCTCTAGGCCCTAGGGTCTTCGCCATGCTAAATGCATCAAGAGCCGCCACAAGTGCCTCCAGGGACTCAGATAGAGATGTGCGACATCGTCCGGCAGAAGTCAGGTCTGAGGACCTAAGATAGGTTGCTAGTGTTTCTCCCACCACTGATTGGCTAGTAGCTTCTGCCTAGTTCCATTCCATACAGGTGTTGTGTAAAAGTGTTGGTGCAAGGGACGCCGAGCGCTAGCTAGTCACCCTGAGTTAACAGGAGGAAGACAGTTAAGGGAACATACCCCCACCACATTTCCAGCAACTTGTGCAGTTGCAGTACTAGAGGCTTGCTACAGGCATAATCTGTGTCTGGAATTTCCCCTGAGTCTCAGGATGCAGATGCAATCAGGCGATTACGATGCAACTGAGTCAAATGCCATTCTGAGGTTGATTGTAGGCTGCAAAAGCAACCCACGACAAAACTCAAGAGACGGCGTTCCACAATTTACTCGAAGCACTAGTATACGGTCTAATCGTGGACTATGCAGGATTAAATCAGACTGCTACGGCTCTGATGCGCTGTAGATAGGTGGGTGCGGATCCAATCTCGAAGAGAAGTGGGTATGAGAAACCTGTGCCTGGTATGCTGAGCAGTTTAATGTCACAGTAGTTGCTACAGTCGAAACACGCTGTACCTTTCCCCCTCCGAAGAGAGGTATACACACGCCCATCAGGGCAGGTCGAGGGGGACATGAGTACCAGGACTGCCAGATGGCAGTCAGGAGTCATGGAAAGGCCGACAGAGACCATAGGTTCACCCCAGCCTTTAGAGTCAGCAGGTCCGAGTAGGGGGAGATCTCACATAGATGCCGTGCAGCGATTTTCCCACATCATTCAGCTTGGAAATCGGCCATAGAGACTAACCTCCGAATGTGTAGGTAGGATGTTCGTCGCTGATGGGTGGGTGCCAGCACAGGCACTGGAGACATCGCTGCATCCAAGGTAACCATGTTAGGGAGCTCTACCTGGTACAACTGTTCAAAATACTCCGCCCAACGTTCATGAACCCCAACATGATCTGAGATGATTCTTCCATCCGCGATCGTACGCAGTCATAGTGTGGGAGAGGGCTTAGAGTTTCAGTTTTCTCAGGGGCTATGGTATGGCAGGGCGAAGGTCATTACCAAGTAGATGCCTTCGACCTACTCCAGCAAGATCCTTGCTGAACTGTTCCTTAGTCCCCTTGCTCAGCCAGTGTCCGGAGCCGATACGAGCACCATGAGAACGAGCGCAAAGACTTGATTCCCATTGCAGCCGAAGCCTTGGCGTACGAAACGCTCAGTGGCCATGAATGTCTCCAGGAGAGATGGAATGAGCTGCCTTGCCCTGAGGGCCTCGCGTAAGCCAATGGACTCCATAGGTTGTTGAGCTTTGTGAATGTATCGGTAAGATTGACTGCCATGGTGTGACCCCCCAGGGAACGACTCGCTCGATCCCTTAGTCTGTCCATGGTGAATACACCGGCTTAGGGTGGCACTGGAGAGGACGGGGAGTCACTTGATGTTGGCACCGCGGGTGCAGGTAGCCACTGACAACCAGCTGGAATGGTCAGGTCGGCCACATGAATCTCAGTAATCTGGTGACTAAAAATCCTCTGCAGGTTCTGCGAGGACTCTTCCATTGATGGTACGCTAGCAAGAATATGAGGAGTTGTCTCCATGTGGCCACGGTGTACCCATATCTCTGTATACCAAAAGTCCAGCGATGCAGGTGTTGGGAGAGCTGGTATTCAGAGCCAGAGATGCATCATTTTCTGGGACTATGCAATAGTTCCTGGAGAGGGAGACTATTCTCGTGCTGCATGGGATTCGGCTCTGAGCCTATGGAGGGGCTCGCACAGACCATCCTACGTATCCACGCGTCGATCACACCAGCCGGATACTATGTCATCTGATGAGTACACCGTAGAAGACTAGGGAATATTCTCACCGCCGGGGACAATTCGATCGCAACAGATGCGGAGGTTTGGAGAATAGAACGATCTTCACATAATTATATACATCACAGGTAGGAGCGTATTACAGCAATAAGAGATGATGGATGCCAACAAAAGACGTGCTTCAGTCTCATTGCCATAATACGCTCATCAACCGGTAGGTCTGGTACCCCAACTAGCCGACGGCTGAAGTCGGCTGGAGTAATGGCTAAGGACTACACCTGTAGAGGGTGGGGTTGACCATCGCTGCGGCCCGACAGTAGGTAGGATGTACCCACCCGAGACTGAGATCGTGCCGCTACCAGGTCTGACCCGACCTCTGATGGAGGGCAGGCACCACCTCAAATCACCCAGCAAGCGCTGTGCCGCAAGGACCAGATGTTCCAAGCGCGACTCTACCCGGAAGAGAAGCAGCGCAATTAGAGCTCTAGAAGGTGTGTCAGAAATGTACCGGGTGCGACGCCACCTCTGCCGCCCCCGCCGATACAAGCGCCAAATAAAAAGGGGGAGCGCAGGTGTGGAAACCTCCTATCCCACCCTGGGGTGCCAGAAGGTGTTTGTTCCCACAGAGCTTCATGGTGGGTTGACGCTCTGCGACGGGCGCGAAGGCGAGGACGAGAACTTCATTCCAATCCTGAACCCCCCTAAATTTGCCCTGCAGCGGGGACCCACAGCCCGCTATATATGTTGTGTGTGTGTGTGCTGTGTGTGTGGATGAGATCTGCGTGTGTGTAGTTTGCTGTGTGGTGTGTGTGTGTGTGTGGTGTGGGATGTGCCTGGTGTGTGTGAGTTTGTGGCTGTATGGTAAATGAGATCACTGACATATATATATATACACATGTGAATAGTAGGTATAGTAGATATAGTAAGTATATTACTAGGAAGATAGTATAGATAGTATATATATATCTACTATAGTATACTTATATTATTATATGAGACACAAAACACACAACACACAAACACACACAGACACACACACACACACACACACACACACACACACACACCAGCACCCACACACAAACACCGCACACACACACATATATATATAGGATATATGAAATAATATAGTATGAAGATATTGAATAGTATATATACTATATAGATATGTATATATAGTAATCTATGGTTGTGTGTGGTGTGCGGTGTGGTGTGGTCGTGTGTGTGTGTGACTGTGTGTGTGGTGTGCTGAGGGGTGATGTGTTTTGGATGATAGTGTGAGGTGTTTGTGTATGTGTGTGTGTTGTACGGTATGTAGAAGTATAATGATACTATGAATATAGATGAGAGTAAGGTAATATATATATACTATAGATATATATATATATGAAATATATATATATATAGTAGCTATAGATGATATATGAATATATATGGCAAGATTATCAGTATATATATTGAATATCCGAGAAAAAAGAGGAGAACTATCAAATTAAGCGAGATATATATATACTATATATATGACAGGATATATATATGAGACTATGATAGACTATATAATAAATACTATATTCATCTAATAGAATATTTTTGACAATCCACACGTAGACGCACACACAGCTTGCAATACGCGAGGGTACACCTTTCCCGCACTCGACGGAACGCACTCGGCCGGTCATTCCCTCGACCGCCTCCCGTCGCGAGCCTACTCGGCAGCCTCGCCTCGCCGCCTCCCTCGCCGCCTCATTCCGCGCCGGCCATGTGCGCTCGGCCGCCCTTATCCCACGAGGCCTGCCTACGTAGCCCGCCTCCGATCGCGCAGTGAGCACCCACAGCCGGCCTCCCTTCGCCGCCTCATCACTCGCCGGCCTGCACCTTCTCCGCCTCCCTCGCCGCCGCACCCTCGTACCCGAATCCTTCGCCGCACGCCCTCGCACGCCGGCACTCGAGACTCGCCGTCCTGCACTTCGCACGCCTGCCCTGACGCCGCGAGACTGATCCCACGCAGCCGCGCGCCGACGAGGAAAACACGCATCGGGCCGAGGCATAACTGCGCCAATACAACGATCTATAATACTGTTGCCGAGATCCGGAGAGAGTCTATCTGAATGTGAAATGTATTCTATTGTATGATCCCCTAATATATTCCGGAGATACAATAGAACTGATTTGAATGTGGTGAATGATGCCCTGGTAGACGAGTTACTAGATGGCCGAATCCTGCCACCTCAGGAATGGAGCACGATCCGGCCCGGTTGGCTGTGCGGCGTCACGCGCGTGGTATGCTTTGTTGGAGCAAATTGTACGATAGGCTTGAGCGATCCGCGTGGCAAACAACAAACAACAGCTACGACGAGTAACCGATTTGTAGTAGGAGCAGCAGATAACAGTATGAGACAGTAAGATGATAAATAAAATATAATTAATGAGATCATATTAATGGAGACGGAAATTGATGATGGATAATGAAAAAGTATTAAATGGTAAATGAGAGATAATAAGTAATGATAATAATGGATAAGACACATAATAATAATGTAATGAAAAAGTAAGAAGAATAGTGATGATAATGATGAGAAATAGTAACATGAAAATAATAAACTGATAATGACAGACTGAGCGAATAATAGTATAATGTACAAAGATAGATAAGAATATATCAGATAATAATAATGATAATACTAGTAGTAATTATAATAACAATGATATTGACAATAATTGCAATAACAATAAAAGTAATTCTCTACTAATAAACAATAACGCTAATGCTGGGGGGGGGGTGTGAGTCGTGAGGTTACAATAGATAGTCATTAATGATAATGATATTGATAACGATGAAAATATTAAGAACAAAAATAATGTTAAAAGTAATGGTAAAAATAATGATGATAATAATAACAAAGAAAATAATAATAGAAGCAGTAGTAGTAATAATAATAATAACAACAATAATAATAATATTACTACTACTACTAATAATAATGATAAATAATGATAACGATATTAACAATAAAAATTATCACAAACGACAAAATAACATTGCAAATGTGACAGGCAGAAGAAGGTGAAGACGAAGAACAGAGAGAAAAGAAAAGAACCAAAGGAGAGAAATTCAAAGAGAGACAAACGATTGTGGAAAGCAATGGGCGGGAAAAGGAAGGAAAATTGCTGATAATCTGGGAACATAAAGTGAATCGACGCAGGACAAGAAAATGGACGGTTTGGAAGAGCGGAGGGCTAGGAAGAGGGGAGGGGGAGGGGGAAGGGGAGGGGAGGGGAAGGGGAGGGGGAGGGGGAGGGGGAGGGGGACGGATTGGGAGAGGGAAATGGAGAAAGGGAAGGGAAAGGGGAAAGGGAAAGGGAAGGGGAAAGGGTAGGGGAAGGAGAGGAGGGAAGGGAAGCGGAAGGGGAAAGGGAGAGGGAAGGGGAAATGGAAGAAGGGGAAAGAGAAAGGGAAAGGAAAGGGGAAGGGGAAAGGAAGGGGAAAGCGAAAGGGGAGAGGGAAAGAAGTGGGAAGGGAAGGGGAAGGGAAAAGGGTTGGGAAAGGGAAAAGGAGGGGAGGGTGAAGGGGCAAGAGGGAGAAGGGAAAAGGCTAGGAGGCAGGAAAGGGTAGGGAGAGGAAGGGTACAGAAGCGAAATGGAGAGGGGATAAGGAGGGGCAGGGGGAAAGGAGGGCGTGGCGGGGTGGTAGGGAGTGGGGGGCGTGGCGAGGTGGGAGGGAACGTAAGGAGGGATTCTAGAAAACAGAGAGGGACACAACGTTATTTTTCGTGCTTTTGCTGTGGCCCCCGAAGAAAAACCCAAAAGGGAACGGGTTTTCAAAACTTTTTGGGTTCGACGGCTGGGACCGGGAAATTTTATCCCAAAAGGGAATTACTTTTTTTTTTTTCGCATAGCGAGAGATAAGCCCAAAAAGAAAAAAGGAAAAAAAAAAAACCAAACACCCACACACCCCACACACACACACACCCCAAACACACCCCACCCCCCCACACACAAAAACCCCAAAAAACAACCCAAAACTTTTCACACTCCCCTATTGTGCCCAATCACCAGCATTCAAATAAAAGGTAATGCCGGGGGTTTTTGTTTTGGGACAAAAAAACTTTTTTTTTTTGACTTTCAGTCTCTAATAAAAACCCTCAAGATTAAAAAAAATTCTTTTCACATTTCATTACTGGCTTTTTCAGAAAACCGAACAGCAAAATTCTGTTAACTACCCTAAAATATTCACCATTAAAAGTTTGTATTCCCGACTAAAGTACCCGGTACCTTCAAAAGGGAAAATTTAGTGCAACCCGCAATCGGCCAGACACTACCCCCCCCCCCCGGGAATGGGAAAAAGGGGACTCTGACGGGAATCCGAAAAAGACGGGAAAATTGGGCCGTTTTTGCTTGGTCTCCGAAAATTTTTAAAAGGGGCCTTGACTGGTCCAAAACCCTCTTGTCACGGTTTCCCAAACGCCTATTAAAAGATTTTTGGACTCTACCTACCTGCAAAAAACCCAAAGGGAGGGAGAGATATGACTCATTTCCTTTCAGGAAATCTAAAAGGGAAAGGAGGGAGGGAGGGAGGGAGGGAAGAGAGAGTGGGAAGGAGGGAAGATAGAGAAGGTGAGAGGGAAGAGAGAGGGATGGAGGGAGGGGGGTTTGGGGGTAAGGGAAGAGAGAGAGAGAGAGAGGAGAAAGAAGAGAGGAGAGAGAGAAGGAGAAGAAAGAGGAGAGAGGGGAAATAGACAGATAGATAAATAGAAAAAAAATTCCTAAGAAAAGAGAGGGAAAGAAAGAAAAAAAAAAGGGATCGATAGAGAGAAAAAAAAAAAAAAGAGAGAGAAAAAACCGAAAAGAGGGAAAACCCTCGCTCCCATGAGAAAAACAAGGGGGTTTCGTGGGTTTAACAACCTCCTTGTTTTTTTGTTTAGAGCCCTCACGGGAATTCCGAGTGGCTCGGGAAGATTTTATCCTTCCTTCGCGCATCGATGACGGAGAGAGATGTGTGCGCAGGCAGCCGTTCAGCTCAGAGGGAGATTGGTAATATTCATCTTTATTTCTTTTGTATATCGCTCGAAAACTGGAAAACTGGAGGCCTCGGAGAAATGGGAAATAGAAAATTGAACTGAAAATTTTTTTTATCTTATTTTTTTTTTCCCAAAAAAATCGCTAGAAAAAAAAACCCTAAAAAGTGGAACTTTGGGAAGTGGGAAAATTTAAAAATTTAAAGTGATTGGGGGATATTTTTTTTCCCTTTCTTATATATATCCCCTCAAAAAACTGGAGGCTTTTGGAGAAAAAAAATTTAAAAAATTTGGGTTTTTTTCCCTTTTTAAATATTTTCTAACGCTGGAATTTGGAAAACTAGAGGCGTTGGAGAAATGTGAACTAGAGAATAGTGATTATAATTATTATGAAAGAAAGATTGATAATATTCATCTAAATTTTTTTTATATATTGCTCGAAAACTGGGAAACTGGAGGCGCTGGAGAAATGAGAAATAGAGATAGGAAACTGATATTTATTTTTCTTTTGGGAACTGGGAAATGGAGGTGTTGGCGAAATAGGAAATATATATTAGAGATTGATGATATCCATCTTTATTATTTTTTTATATATCGCTCGAAAAGTGGTGGCGTTGGAGAAATGGTAATTAGAGATGCGAGATTTAAAGAGAGATAATAACCATCTTTATTTTGAGATTCATATTTCTCATATCGCTCGAAAACTGAGGAGCCCGAAAAATTTGGGGCTTAGAAAATTAAAAAGGGGAAATCCCCTTCCCCCTTTTAAATAGAGTTTTTTTTTTACTCAA
>NC_051402.1:30882914-30885414 GCF_015228065.2 Penaeus monodon | reverse complement strand
CGTGAACGGCCGATCGAGAGATTCAGGAAGACAAAAATCTGACGAGGGGATAAAAGGGTACGAAGTTTCGGACACGTGCGCGGAATAATTCGTGGAGCGAGGTTTCGGATGAGTTGACGAAAGAGCGGCGGAAAGGTGGGCTTCGCGGAAACGAACAAAAGAACAAGAAAACGGGGATTCGAACGAGGCCGCCTTCTTTATTGTCCTCGTAACCGGGAATATAAACATAAAGGACCTACTCAACTGATGAGTGAATTACGGTTTTCAATACAAATTTTGATGACGGCCTCAGTGGGGAACGCTTTAGGGCTATAACACTCCGGAATCTTCTCGGAATTAAAGAAAGCGACACCGAAGCGTACTAACAGACCCTGGTTCACTTTGTTCGAATTAATGAACCACTGGCTCTATTTCCTTCCTTGAAGCCCCGACTCCTCTTCTAAACTCGCAAAACACGAGAACCACTAGCGGGGAAAAAGTCCAAAAATAAAAGCAAAGGATAAAAAAAACACCACCACTCAAAAAAAAAAAAAAGAAAAAAAAAAGAAAAAAAATGAAAGAAAGAAAAAAAAAAGCATGGCGGCTGATGGACAAGCGCGGGAAAAAAGGAGGGAAAGAGGAAAATGGGGCCGGTTTATACTTCAAAGTCATAACATCTTTACACCTCAGGATATTACACGGGCGGCCTCTAAACTGTCCCGCTGCTGATGCGCCTCACTCGCTGTAATGGCTCGAGGCTCCGGGAAGTAACGGCTGTGAAGTCTCCTGTTATCTCGTCATTACGGATGGCGGGTAATCTGGCTCGAAATTGCGGGTATTTTCCCCACTTTTTTAATGGGAAAAGAAGAAGTAAAGTGAGAAAAATGATGCACGGTCTCTTTAATCTTGAGTACAAACGGACGGTACCGTGGTAGGTAGGGGGATGTGAAGAAAGGAATGACTTTGTCTGTTTGTTTATTTATTTGGTTAACTATATGCCTCCTCTTTTTCTTTTCTTGTCTCTCTGTAGACACACACGCACACACACACACACACACACACACACACACACACACACACACACACACACACACACACACACACACACACACACACACACACACACACACACACACAAATATATACACGTATATGTACTGTTGTCTGCCTCTTTCATTTACATGTTCGATAGTCGATTCATCTACCAGGTACTTAAACAATGAAGCAGAGAGAGAGAGAGAAAGAGAGAGGGAGAGAGAGAGAGAGAGAGAGAGAGAGAGAGAGAAGAGAGAGAGAGAGAGAGAGAGAGAGAGAGAGAGAGAGAGAGAGAGAGAGAGAGAGAGAGAGGAGAGAGAAGAGAGGGAGGGAGAGGAGAGAGAAATATAGGAGGAGGAGAGAGAGAAAAAAATATAGGAGAGGAGAGAGGAGAGGGTATCGGATAAGATTAGAAAGTAAAATAAAAGAAGAGAGAGAGAGAAAGAAAGAAGATAGATAGATAGATAGATAGATAGAGAGAGAGAGAGAGAGAGGGAGAGAGGGAGAGAGAGAAAAAAAATATATAGGAGAGGAGAGAGGAGAGGGTACCGGATAAGATTAGAAAGTAAAATAAAAGAAGAAAAGACAAGAAAAGAGAAGAGAAGAGAAAGAATCAGAAGAGAGGAGAAAAGAAGAGCCAGGGAAAAAGAAGTAAAAAGAGAAGGGAAGAAAGGTATATAAAACTACAAAGGAGACAAAATAGAAACAAGAATAAAGACAGAGGCGAAGGAAAATGAAGAGAAAGAGACGATTGGTTGTTTGTGCATCCCATATTTTCTTCTTTTCTTTCTTTCTTTTTTCTTGTTTGAGTAAATAATAACTTTATTCTATTGCATAAAAAAGAAAAATCACCGGTGCTTTTTTTCCCCTTTGTGTCAGCAGATTTTTTTTTCTTATGAAGATGTTAATGAACATTGGATGCATTGGTTTTGTTTTATATCGTTTTCACTCTTTTTGACTTTTTGGAACAAGATTTTCTTCTTAAAAAAATGATAAGAATCTTCAAAAAATGCATTCCGACCACGAAGCTAGGGGCAAGGGAAGGGGGCAAGGGAAGGGGGCAAGGGAAGGGGGCAAGGGAAGGGGGCAAGGGAAGGGGGCAAGGGAAGGGGGCAAGGGAAGGGGGCAAGGGAAGGGGGCAAGGGAAGGGGGCAAGGGAAGGGGGCAAGGGAAGGGGGCAAGGGAAGGGGGCAAGGTGGAGGGAGGGTGAGGGGAGACATGCTGGACCAGGGGGAGGGGGGAGGGGGAGAGGGGGCTAAAGGGGTTAGGACACGGGGGGGGGTGTAGAGGGCAGGGGGTCTCTACGAATGGGAGGGGGTAAAGAGAGAGGAAAGAGAAGGAAGGGAATGAAGGGGAAGAAGAAGAGAAAGGTGGACGTGGTGAGGGGAGGAAGGGGAGGAAGAAGTGGATAGGCGGTGAGGGAGGAAGGGGAGGAAGGGAAGAGAGGAAGGAGAGGAAGGGGAGAAGGCGAGGGATAACGGGATGG
>NC_051402.1:30833777-30836113 GCF_015228065.2 Penaeus monodon | reverse complement strand
TATTATATATATATTTATATATTATATATATTTTTATATATATATTTTATTATATATATAATGTATATATTATATAAAATTATAAAAATTTTATTTTTTTGTATATATACATACATAATACACACATGGTATGTATTTATATAGACATAGTTAGAGAGATATAGATATATATACGTAAGCATGTATGTTTGCATGCATAGAGCAATAGATCAATAACATATGTTAACAAACATAGAAGTGCCTTGAGCATAGAGGTGTCTGAAAGTAAATTCATCTTTAACTAAGTGCAAAGTTTGATAAAGGCAATAGAACGTAAAAAAAAAAAATGTGTTATCGTTTATTCTCTTCATGGACAACAGAAATGTAGTTAAACATAGCCAATAACATTTATAATTCCACGGATATTGCACGGGTATTTTTACAGCATAACATTTGCCACCTTTCTTTGGTCATATTCATTCGACTGCCATAAAGTCCAATGACTCTCATCTCACTTTCCATGAAGCGTGAACGTGTGCACACGGCACTCGAAATTTTATGAGCTGTATGGTAAGCTGTTAACGATAGATATATGACGTCGACCGAAGATATACCCTCGTTATCTATTGAAAAACACACACACACACACACACACACAAACAAAACACACACACACACACACACACACACACACACACACACACACACACAAATATATATATATTTATATATATTATTATATATATATATATATATATATATATATATATATATATATATATATTTATACATGTCTATATGTGTGTGCGTGTGTGTGTGTGTGTTTTTATATTATAAAATTATATATAATATATATATATATTATATATATTATATATATATATATATGGTGTCGTTTGATGCCATTATACTTTTGTAATCTATAGAAACTACATTATATCTGACTCTTAGATAATTCCTATGGAAAATAAGTCTTACTGATGAAAACTGTTTTGGCAATAGAGTTGATGATTATAATAAGATTATGTCAGTTATAATTATGATAATAGAAGTGTGTGTGTATGTGTGTGTGTGTGTGTGTGTGTGAGTGTGCATGAGTGCATGCGTGCGTGTGTGTGTTGTGTTTTTGTGTGTGTGTGTGTGTGGTGTGTGGTGCGTGCATGCGTGTGGTGTGTGTTTGTGTGTTGTGTTTGGGTGTGTGTGTATTTGTGTGTGTGTGTGTGTGTGTGTGTGTGTGTGTGTGTGTGTGTGTGTGTGTGTGTGTGATCACCATCAACAGCCTCCTTTCTTTCAGTGCAAGACATATGCCTCTCCCAGTCTCCTAGGTATTCCAGCCCCAGAAAATTCCTCTTCCATCATGCCATCTATTGTCTGCTCTCTCTCTCTCTCTCTCTCTCTCTCTCTCTCTCTCTCTTCTCTCTCTCTCTCTCTCTCTCTCTCTCTCTCTCTCTCTCCCTTGCTCATGGCCTTGTGTTATTTTCCACCTAGCGTGTCACCCTTATTCTTCTTCTTTCTTCTTACTAGTTTCCGCCAAATTCTGAGTTGTGAAGTATATATTCATAGGAGGATATTCTTCACTCAGAATGTCCAGAATTTCACTGATTCAGGACTTTCGGCGATTATAAAAAAGTTTTGATATTTTTATGTAGGTCTACATTTTTCGTATTTCTCCTAACGCATCCATATAGCACTGCAAAGTTTAATTGAATGTCACATTTATTCAAAATCTGAAAGAAATATATTATAGCACTCTCAGTGTTATTAATATTAGGCAAGAATAACATCTGCAACATGAGGTTATTTTAGAAACTTACTCCAGCAATTGTCATAATTTGAGGGACGTCCACACACCACAGCAGTCACGGAGGATCTATTATAACGGCGAGGAGGCATAGTGCATCCACTGATGAATGTGCCAAAGCATGTCGGTGGAAGGGAAAGATGTTAGTATTTGAATATGGCAACGTCGGGAAAATATGTAAATGTAGTTGGGGTAGGTTATTGTAGATAAGTATATTTTCTCTTTGGTCTCTTTTCTCTATTCCCCGTATATCTTTTCCTATTAATTTTATCTTTTAGTGATTTTATGTCATCTGGCGGATGTCCAACCTGGCTTAACTCGCCACTTTGTTTTCGTTATTTTTTAAGATGAGTTTTTGTGCACAAGTTCTCTCAGGTATATATGTTTATTTAACCGTACTTTATCCAATACTTGGAATTGTTCATTGTGTGTTCGATTGCTAATCACGGTTTTACTGGTTTCTGTATAAAGACTGGTGGCCATTGTTCAATCGTTATAAATACCCTTCAATTTTATATATTGGATATCTATATCTTGGAGATTGGTAGGGAGCATC
>NC_051402.1:30821277-30826277 GCF_015228065.2 Penaeus monodon | reverse complement strand
GATCTTGCGCTTTTTTTTCCCATTGTACCTTCAAAACCGCAAATATTTTTGATTTGTCGTTCAGCCCTTGTCTTCGGTTGCCTCTTCCTCGGTTTCCCTATAAACCAAACCCCTGCCCAGAAAGTTTTTCTCAAAAACTTTACTTTTTTTCACATGACCAAAAAAATTTTAATTTTTTTTTTGGGTTCAGATGTCCAACAGGGGTCTTTACAATTTATTTTTCTAGCATTACATTCGTTTTTTTCCCTCTTCCCAGTTAATACGCAGTACTGTCTGAAAACACCACATTTAAAACTTTTGATTTTTTTCTTGCCCTCTCTTTTCAGCACCCAAACTCAGAACCAATAGTGGAAATTTTGGGAAAACCGTGTGCGTGGTGGGGTGGGGGGATGTTGGGTGTGTGGGGTTTGGGTGGGGGAAAGTTTGTGTGAGGGGGTTTGGCGGGATGTTTGTGTGGGGTTTTTGGGGAGATTTTTTGTGTGTGTGGTTTTGGGGTTTTAAATTGTGTGGGGGGGGGGGGGGGGTTTGGGTTTGTGGTGGGGGGGGGGGATCCCTTGTTGTGGGGGGAATGTTAGTGTGTGAGTGGGGTGGGTGATATTTGAGTGTGGTGGGGGGATGTTTGTGTGTGTGGTGAGGTGTGTTTGTGTTTGTGGTGGGGGATGTTTGTGGGGGGGGGGGAGGGTTGGGGGGTGAGGCGGGAAGGGGGGGGGTTTTTTTGGGGGGGGGGGGGGGGTTTTTTGGGTGGGGGATGTTTTGGTGTGTATTTTTGGGGGTTGATGGGGTGTTTGCAAGTGTGGTTGTTCATGCGTGTGTGTTTGTGCGTGCGTATGTGTGTGTGTGTTTTTGAATGTCTTTTTGGAATCGAGTTTGCCCCTTTCCCAAAAGGTATTTCCAGGGTAAAAATTCTTTACAAAAAATTTTCGATTTTCCTTTTTTTCTCGGGAAAAACAGAAGCTCTTCGCAAACGGGCCCACTTACAGCTGTAAACCCAAAAAAAGGACAAACTCTTCGCACACGGGCCCCCCCATTTACAGCGGGAAACCCCAAAAAAAGGACAGAAGCTCTTTCAAAGTTCGTCGGGGTTCCCGAAATTAACAGAGAAAAAATTTTGAGAGAGAGGGGGGGGGGGGGCAGGGAGGGAAATAGAGAAAGAGAGGGGGGGCAGGGAGGGAAATAGAGAAAGAGAGGGGGGGGGCAGGGAGGGAAATGGGGAAAGAGAGAGGGGGGTCAGGGGGTGAAATAGAGAAAAGAGGGGGGGGGGGCGTGGAGGGAAGTAGAGAGGGGGGGGGGCAGGGGGGGAAAAATAGAGAGAGAGAGGGGGGGGGCGGGGGGGAAATGGGAAAAAGGGGGAGGGGGGGGGCGGGGGGGAAAAGGGAAAGAGGGGGGGGGCAGGGGGGGGAAATAGAGAAAGAGAGGGGGGGGGGCAGGGAGGAAAAAGGAGAAAGAGGGGGGGGGGCGGGGAGGGAAATAGAGAAAGAGGGGGGGGGGCAGGGGGGGAAATAGAGAAAGAAAAAAGGGGGGGGCGGGGAAGGGGGAAATAGAAAAGAGGGGGGGGGGGCAGGGGGAAAATGAAAAAGAGGGGGGGGGGCGGGGGGGAAATAGAGAAAGAGGGGGGGGGCAGGGAGGGAAATAGATAAAGAGAGAGGGGGGGCTGGAGGGAAATAGAAAAAGAGAGGGGGGGGGGGGGGGGAAAAATTTAGAGAGATGGGGGGGGGGGCAGGGGTGGAAAAATAGTCAAGAAAAGGGGGGGGGCCAGGGGCAGGGGGGGAGAAATAGAGAAAGAGAGGGGGGGCAGGGAGGGAAATAGAGAAAGAGAGGGGGGGCAGGGAGGGAAATAGAGAAAGAGAGGGGGGGGCAGGGAGGGAAATAGAGAAAGAGAGGGGGGGCAGGGGGGGAAAAAATAGAGAAAGAGAGGGGGGGGGGCAGGGGGAAAATAAGAAAGAAAGGGGGGGGGCGGGGAGGGAAATAGAAAAAGAGAGGGGGGGCAGGGAGGGGAAAAAAGAAAAAAGAAGGGGGGCAGGGGGGGAAAATAGAGAAAGAGGGGGGGCAGGGGGGGAAAAATAGAGAAAAAGGGGGGGCAGGGAGGGAAAAAGAGAAAGAGGGGGGGGGGGGGGAAAGGGGGGAAATAAAAGAGAGGGGGGGGGGGGCGGGGAGGGAAATAGAGAGAGAGGGGGGGGGGCAGGGAGGGAAATAGAGAAAGAGAGGGGGGGGCAGGGAGGGAAAAAATAGAGAGAGAGGGGGGGGGGGAGGGGGAAATAGAGAAAGAGAGGGGGGGGGGAGGGGGGGAAATGGAGAGAGAGGGGGGGGGGGGGGGGGGAAAATAGAGAAAAAAGAGGGGGGGGGGGGCAGGGGGGAAAATAGAGAAAAGGGGGGGGGGGGGCAGGGGGGAAATAGAGAAAGGGGGGGGGAAAAGGGAGGAAATAGAAAAAAGAGGGGGGGGGGGCCCGGGGAAAAAAGGGATAAAAAAAGAAAAGGGGGGGGGGGCAGGGGGGGAAAATGGGGAAAGAGAGGGGGGGCCCGGGGGGAAATAGAGAAGAGGGGGGGGCGGGGAGGGAAATGAGAAAGAGAGGGGGGGGGGGGCAGGGGGGTGGGAAATAGAAAAGAGAGGGGGGGGCAGGGGGGGAAAATAAGAAAGAGAGGGGGGGGGCAGGGGGGGAATAGAGAAAGAGAGGGGGGGGGCAGGGAGGGAAATAGAGAAAGAGAGGGGGGGCGCCGGGAGGGAAATAGCGAAAGAGAGGGGGGCGGGGGGGGGAAAAATAGGGGGAAAGAGGGGGGGGGGCAGGGGGGGGAAAAATAGAGAAAGAGAGGGGGGGGGCCCAGGGGGGGAAAAATAGAGAAAGAAGGGGGGCAGGGGGGGAAAAAATAGAGAAAGAGAGGGGGGGGGGCCTAGGAAAAAAAAGAGGGGGGGGGGGCAGGGGGGGAAATAGAGAAAGGGGGGGGGGAGGGGGGGGAAAATAGAAAAAGAGGGGGGGGGGGCAGGGGGGAAATAAGAAAAGAGAGGGGGGGGGCAGGGAGGGAAATAGAAAAAGAGGGGGGGGGGCGGGGAAGGGAAAAAATAAAAAAAGGGGGGGGGGGCCCGGGGGGGGAAATAGAAAAGAGGGGGGGGCGGGGAGGGAAATAGAGAAAGAGAGGGGGGCAGGGAGGGAAAAATAGAAAGAGAGGGGGGGAAGGGAGGGAAATAAGAAAGAGGGGGGGGGCAGGGAGGGAAATAGAAAAGGGGGGGGGGGGGGGCCAGGGAGGGAAATAGAAAAAGAGGGGGGGGGGGCGGGAGGGAAATAGAAAAAAGAGGGGGGGGGGGGAGGGGGGAAATAGAAAAAGAGGGGGGGGGGGGGAAAGGGAGGGAGGGAAAGAGAGGGGGGGGTAAAAGAAAGGGGGAAAAAGAGTGAAAAGAAAGAGGGGGGTTTGAAAGGGGAAGCAGAGAAACACAAGACAGAGAGAGGGGAAGGGAAAAATAACTTTGAATATATATTATATAATTTAAAAAAATAATATATATATAATATATATATTAATATATATATATGTTTATATATATAATATATATATTATATATATATATATAAAATATATATATATATAAAATATATTATATATATAGGGTTATAAATATTTATTTTTAATATATATAAATTATTATATATATAAAATTTTAATTTTAATATTTTATATATATAATATTTATATATATATATATATATAATATATAAAATATATATTATTTTTTTAAAAATGTTTTTTTTTTTAAAAATTATTTTATATAATATAAAATATATATATTATATATGTGTGTTTGGTGTGGGTGTGTGTGGTGTGTTTTGTGTGTGTGTGTTTGTGCCGTGTGTGGTTTTTTTTGTGTGTGTGTGCTCGTGTGTGTATTATAATGCGATCACATTTCCCCGTCTGTCACAAGTCACATAACATTTTCATTGTAAAACCTAATTAGAGCAAGAGTTTCCAAGCGAGAAAAAAAAAAAAAAAAAAAAAAAAAAAAAAAAAAAAAAAAACAGTATTCAACTCACACTCGTTTCCTGAAAAGTTAAAACATGAATCGTATTTCAGATGTGAAGCAACGTTCGCTCCGTAATACAAACATCGACAATAAGAAAAACCCACTGGAGAGTAAAAAGAATATCTTCAGTATAATATTTACCATTGCCGTCTTTTCTGATGATGAGCGAAATGTAGATGAATAGAATGTAAGGATAGCAGGAACATGATGATGATATTGATAATAAGAATTATATGTATAATGATACTAATGATGCTGATGATCCGCATCATAGTGAGAAGAAATTGTAATGGTAAAAGTAGAAACAATAATGATAATAATAACAATAATAACAATAATAATAACAACAATAATAATAATGATAATAATAATGATGATGATAATAATAATAATAATAATAGTAATAATAATCACTTTTATTAGTACTGTTATCATAATATTACTAATCATCATAATCATAATCAAATGAAGATGTTGATTATGATGATGATGAGATGATGATGATGATGATGCAAATAATAATGTCAGTAATAATGATAATAATGATAATTATTATTATTACAATTACTATTATTATCAGTATTATTATCATTATTGTTATTATTATTATCATTATTAATGTTATTATTATTATTATTATTATTATAATGGCGATAATAGTAATAACGATAATATTAAGATTAATAGCAATAACTATGATGATAAAAATTGCAACAATAAAGGAAATAGTAATAATGATATCAATAACTGTTATGATAATAGTAATAATAGTAATGATAATAACAATGATAATAATGATAATAATAATAATAGTAATAATAATAATAATAATAATAATAATAATAATAATAATAATAATAATAATAATAATAATAATAATAATAATAATAATAATATGTTAGTAATAATAATGATAACAGTAATAATAATTATAATAATGATTATAACAACACCAGCATCAACATCAGCGAGGGTAGTAAGATGATGAGGA
>NC_051402.1:30807169-30814669 GCF_015228065.2 Penaeus monodon | reverse complement strand
CAATAATGGCACTGGTTTTTTTTTTTAGTTCTCCAAACTGGAAAATATTGCAAATGATAATAATGACAATGATGATGACATAAAAAAAATGGCAATGATGTTTATGGTAATAATAACGATGATAATAATGGTGACAATTATGATGCTAATGATGATAGTTATTATGATGGTGGTGATGATGAAGGTGGTGATGATGATGATGGTGATTTGGATGATGATGGTGATGACGAAGATGAATAAAAAAAAAAAAAAAAAAAAATCAACAGCAACAAAATATCCTTAAATTATAACGACAATGATAACAGCATCTTCCTCCTCATCATCCTGCCAGCAACGCCTCATAGATCAATCTTTATTACGAGATAAATCGATGCTTTTCGAAGACCCAGTCTGGAGCACTGCCGCCCTTACTTGCCTAGACGGCCTCTCCATCTCGGTCATGGTCGTTAAAATAGAAGCCGGTCCTGTAATGGTAGACAGGTCCTAACTACCACAGATGCAATGGTAATATCAATGGCTGTTATGTCATTGGCGATGGTATGGTTGGTAGTGACAGTTGTAATGGTAATGGACGTGATGGTAATGGTTACATCGTTCTGATTATCGCAATAATAATAATTGTGATGATAATGATGATAATTAATATAATGTCTATGTAGCGATTATGATATATACGATAATACCACTAAAATTATATGATTGATATCATTTTTATTGTTCTTGTTTTATTACCATCACTGCTTATTCATTCTACTGATGTTATAATTTATTCTACAGTCATCACTAGTGGTATCATTACCAATTTAGTTTACAATCACCACTAATGTTATCATTATCATATTTCATGGCAATCACCCTTTTTATTCTCACAGTTGATACTTATGTTACTGCAGTTCGATTGTTATGAGATTATCAGTACTGTATCTTTTAGTATTTTAGCATTAACATTTTTAATTATCAAAGTTATTATAGCTATGATTATTGCAAATTTTAATATTTTGTGCAGTTGTGTTTTAGCATCATTGATTTTGTCGTTGATAATATAGCTATCGTTAAGACTATGATTTATCATTATTGATATTATCAGCTTTGTTGTTGTTTACATTTGTACCTCATTTATATTACTAGTAATGATATTATTGTTGTTATCATCGCTAGTTATCATCCTTATTTCATTATATCTATAGTTAAGAATAACAATAATTATCAACATTAATATCCTGGCACAAGTTAACAAAACAAATGATAACAATGATAACAAACACATAAGCCTCCTTTCCGTTCCCGGCGAGGCAGTCTATGAATCACCATTTCCTTCCCTTGTTTCCCGAACTTTAATAATCCTTAAGCTAAATCCTGTTGTTTTGTGTACGTGTGTGTCCGGAGTTGGCGCAGTATGTCTCCGCCTTGTGAGAAAGTCGCCGCATCTATTCTGATTACGAAGTTCCCTTGTCGTTTTCTGCCTCGTGGCTTCCAACATCTCTCTTCTTATTATTATTTTTTGTATCTTATTTTGTCTTTTTTTATTATCAGTGTCTCCAACGAGGACAAATTATCGGAGGAAGACAAATCTGTCGTCTTCCATCTTACTTCGGTCGTTTCGCGCGGGAATAAAAAAAGACATGTCTCTCGGTTTTCGCTAAGTCAGTTTTCCTCGCTGGTCTGTTACCTGAGGATTTAGAGGTGTAAATACACGCACACAATTCATATTCTACTCTATATTATTTCATTATCATTATCATCACCATTGTCATAATCATAGTCATTATCATCAGCTATATGTTCTAGTATGTCTGAAGATGGAAATACAGTCGTACAGAAAATCATTATTCGTAAAAAAAAAAAATCTGATTTCAATTCCTACTCAATAACAGAAATAAACCCTTATACAATCGGCTTGGTATCTCATGCTCTTTTTATCTGCACTGAATCGCTAGGAAATGCGCTAAAAAGACCGACTGAATTTCCGACGAGATTACTAGAAAAAAAAGTCAAAACGTGTGTTCATTTACCTATATCATCGACCCCGAGTTTGTAGAAGTTGGTGAAACAGATTCGAAATTCTTAAGCATGGCTGATGCAAACACAACTCAAACTTATCTAAACTTTTGTAAAATTCGTAAAAAAGGGGAAGAGAGAGAGAGAGAGAGAGAGAGAGAGAGAGAGAGAGAGAGAGAGAGAGAGAGAGAGAGAGAGAGAGAGAGAGAGAGAGAGAGAGAGAGAGAGAGAAACAACGCTTTCAAGTGTTCGCTACTTACTACTTCATCCCAATCTTTCGAGAAATGCTTAAAAGAACCGAATAAAAATCAAGAAAACTCTGATTCTGCAGAAGCGTTGTGACCAATCATAACCTACCATTGCCTTAGATAAACAAATGCTTATTGGAGGATTTTTTTAGTATTCTACAAAGGGATTCAACCGACCTTTCTTTTCAGTATTTATATAAAGATCTACACTTGAGTGGAAATTTCCAGCAACTGAAGCAAGTTCAAACAGCACCCAGGCAGTATACCGATTGTTACTATAACAATATAGCTTTAAAAGAGGAGCGGTTAATGAGCAATATAGAACACCCATATATATGTCTGTATGCATGTATGTATGTATGTATGTATGTATGTATGTATGTATGTATGTATATGTATGTATGTATGTATGTATGTTATATATATATATATATATATATATATATATATATATATATATGTTTACTGCGAAAACTTTTATCCTTTATTGTCACACGAAGAAATACTTGGAAACAAGATCTTGTTTGAAAGGTGAAATCGACAGGTTACTTCAGCATTTGCCAGGGCAACGCAGTTCCTATGGTAACGAAACATGTCTGACTGTCTTAGGGGAAAGTTGGCATTTTAACGAGGATTGTTGAACCATAGCTGAGAGAATCAAGCAGAAAAAGGCTTTGTTAGCTGAGAGAATTTCGCCATAAAAAAAAAAAAATTGTTGTTGAATTGTTCAACCTTATTTTTAATGGTTCACGTTAAACTAATTCAATATTTCATATCTATTATTCTTCCAATGGATATAATTGTTATAATGTTAACATTAAAGATAATAAAATGATAACAGTACATATCATCGATATGTTAGCAACATTGTTACCATTACTAAGAACACTATTAGTAGAAATAACATCGAACAGCAAAAAGTAACACGCTCACGCACACATACAAATAAGTAATAATATTAAAAAACATAATAATGATGATGATGATGATGATGATGATAATAGTAATAAGAATAATAATAATAACAAAACGACACTAATAATAGTGATAAAAAATAACAACAATAACAATAATGAAATAAAAATAATGAACACTGGGACTAAAATGGTTGTCAAGTTTGATGAGTTGTTCTGGCCTATTTGACCGGTGTTAATGGTAATTAAGACAGAAATATAAATAGAATTTGCTATATCAATACTTGCTTAGACGAAATACATAGGTATGAGTCGTACTTACTGTTTCAGCAATATATGTAACAGAATAAGACAATAGGTAGCACTGCAGACAATCTATAATATACGTTGTTCCTTTATCTTTCGTCTTTGTTCAAAGGGTTTGGTTTTATCTATCTCTTCATCTACAGTTTGCCTGGTCCCATAGATTGTAACACGCAATTTATCATGTCAGGATTTCTATAGGATACCTAAGGTTATATATACATACATACAGACATACACACATGTACACATATTCACACACGCATACATACATACCCCCATCCACACATATATATCTATATTTATATATCTATCTACCCCTCTACCTGGCTGTGTATCTATCTAGCTACTTATCTATCTAGCTACCTACTTATCTATCTAGCTACCTACTTATCTATCTAGCTACCTACT
The DNA here is from genome assembly GCF_015228065.2 of Penaeus monodon. NCBI lineage: Eukaryota > Metazoa > Arthropoda > Malacostraca > Decapoda > Penaeidae > Penaeus > Penaeus monodon. The sequence goes on along the minus strand of NC_051402.1, from coordinate 30,810,795 downwards.
TATCTATCTAGCTACCTACTTATCTATCTACCTACTTACTTATCTATTTACCTACTTACTTATCTATTTACCTATCTATCTGCCTACCTACCTACCTATCTACCTACCTACCTATCCATCGATCTACCTATCCATCGATCTACCTATCTATAACCGTAATGAACTTTCCTCTTCCCTTCGCTAATTCCGAGCATCACGAGCAGAACATCCTTCCCATCCAAACTCTCTTAACTTTCTTCAAAGTCTCCACCGACGTTCTTTTGTTTCACCTGTAAATTTGTCGGAAAGGAAGTAAAAAAAAAAAAAAGAAGAAGAAGAAGAAAGAAAAGAAGTTGAAAGAGAAATTCGGAATAGGGCAGTTTGTGGTAACATTCATTTCCCTGAGAGCCAGCGTCACGAGACGAAGGGAGGGAGGGGGAGGAGGGAGAGTAAGGGGTAGGGAAGGAGGGGGAAGTAAAGGGATTGGGAGGGAGGGAGGGGAGGGAGAGAGAGGGAATGAGGGAGGGGGGGGGGGGTAGAAAGGCAAGGGATCAGGGAGGGAGGAAAAAGATGAGGAAGCAAAAATGTTTCCAATTTACATGTTTGTAAACAATATAAGATGATAGATGAGGTGATGAGGCTAATGAAAATAACCACAAAGACAATAACAACGATAATGATAGTAGTGAGCTTATCAATAATGATATTAATGAAGACAACAATATCAATCATGATAACAATAATGATGATTACAATAATGATAACAACAATAATAACTATAATGGTAGATATAACAGTAATGGCGGTAATAATAATAGTAATGATGATAACAGAAATAATAACAATGATACTTAAGATAATGATATTAATGTACTGCTATTACTAATGATAATGATGATAATGACAGGGATACTGATACTGATAGGATTAATGATAAGAAGATTGACAACACTGATACTGCTGCTAACGGCAATGATAACGATAACAACAAGAACACCAACAATAATGATAATGACTAGAATAATATTAACAATGATAATAATGATGCTAGTAATTGTGATAATGATAATGATGATGATCATAATAATAATAATGGTAACAATAAGAGTGTTTATACTTATAATAAAAATCATGAGGATAAAATTAACAAAAAAAAAAAAAATGATGATAATAATAAAATGATATTAATAATGATAATAAGAATATGATATTAATAATGATAATAATAATAACAACGACAATATTAACATAGTAATAGTAACAACTATAATATTAATATACTATAATAATATTAATAAGGATGATAATGATGATGATAATAATAATGATAATAACAATAACAACGATAATGATAATGATAAGAATATTTATAATATTAATAACAATTATGATAATCATCATGATGACAATGATAAGAAAATAATAATAATAAAAATAATAACAATAATGATATAATAATTATATTAATATTGATAATAATGACAATAAAAATAATGATAATAATGACAATAAAAATAATGATAATAATAATGATCATAGCAATAATAATAATAATAATATAAGAAGAGTAATAATGATAATAATAATAAAAATGAAACTACTACTACAACCCCTACTAATGATAGCTGAAAAATAATAAGAGAACACCAAGAGCGACAAAAAGGTTTCCACAGCGAAGCACCGACGAACGTGAATGAAGCAGCGAACAGTCTCAGTGATTCGAATGATTCGCCCAATCTCTCCCTGACGCGACGGGACTCTGCGGCCCAATCAGCTCGCCAGATATCAGGGACGGATATTAGGCTCTCCAGTCGATGATTAGTGATTGATAGCGTGTAATCTGTCATTATTGTTGATTACGGGAGACGTCTTGTGTGATTGAATTTTGACGTGCGAGCTGTGGTATGTTTTTTATATTGGTGACTAAAGATGGACAGAGTTAACATACACACACAGACACACACACACACACACACACACACACACACACACACACACACACACACACACACACACACACACACACACACAAAAAAAAAAAAAAAAAAAAAAAAAAAAAAAAAAAAAAAAAAAAAAAAAAGGGTCGACTCGTCCCGTAACTAATAGTCGAGGTTCTGGGACGAGAGAACAACCCGTCCGTTACAAGGTCGAGGATGTGACCGCCTTACCACATCGTGCCTTACTAACTCCTTGCTATATTGTAAACTACTCATACTCAAAAAAGTGTACAATGTAGTAAGCACATTGTTAGGCCCGTGTTTACATTGTAAGTTAATTCCAGCGACTACCAAGAGAGGGCAGATCGTTAGTCGATTGGCCAAGGAGCAGTCGGCCTGCTAGACGTAACAGCCAATGGAAAGTTATGGCTGTCTTATTGCCTCCAACGGTCACCAACACCATGGAAGGCTCAGCGATTGTCTCCCCGAGTGATATTTCCAGAGATTTATTGTTGCAAAATAAACGACTATGATTAAATTTCCTGAATAACTCTGCTTTCCATCAAGCATGCTTATACACAGAGAGAAAATGATAATACCAACTAGCAATCGGCTTCGTGCATTTTTTTTTTTATATATATTATTTCCTATATTTCTAACATTCTGTTTATGAACTCTCACATTTGACTTATTGTTATATATATTTCTTTTGGAAGCATCATGCAAAAAATATAATTTGATGCGAAGTAAATCAGTAAACATACATACATATGGAAGTTACTGATCTTCGGAATAATAATTCTAGAAAACATTGTTTAGTTTCATATTTTGCATCAAAGTAAAACAAGTCTAAGAAATCTGATATTGCACTAAATGCTTACCCTTTTCATGGACAGAAACTAAGGGTTCCCGATAATAGTGTCTTTCACGCTGCTCGGTCATGAAGTTAAGCAGCCACCAAAACGTTGTCGTCTGTCAATTCAATTTACATTCAACTTATATTTGATTCTAGATAACGATGAAGTATGAAAACAAAGAAAATACCAGACAATTAAAATTCCCCAGTATTAAAAATATAAAATGAAGAAAGCATGTTATAGTCAAATAAAGTTTTTTTTCGACTAAGTAATCGGGAAATAAACTTTATTATACCCGGTTTCAAACCCGTACGAGTGCCCTGGGACAGTTGTAACCTGCAAGCTACTTTACAATGTGTGACGTCATAAGATGGCAGCTAATTTTGTTTCGAGTGTGGCCTTCGGAGGCTTTTCGCCATTGTAACGGTTCCGATGTGAGGTACAACGTAGTAAAGTGTTTTGAGTATCCGGCCTCTAAATGCCAACTCAATCCGCAGAAGTACTGCTCTCTCACCACCACCACTAACCAATCCCCTCCTGAGCCATTCCCTTGGTTAATTAATAGAGCTTTTATATAATACTGTCAAGTACTTGTTTGTACAACAAGCCTTTGATTTATAGTTTAAAACGTATCTGCTTGTTTCACCTGTTTCGAGTGAATCCCATAAATGCAGGGTTTGGATACTCTTTGTTGAAACTTAAAAAAACAAACACAAAAAAACTGGCCGTTCGCTACAAAGAACATAAATATAAAACGATGTACCCTCGTACTAGAACTTCCCGTCTGTGTTATAGACCATTAACCCCAATATCTCCAAAGAGTCTCCTTAATAAATACCACCTGTGCTTCGAA
>NC_051402.1:30792169-30802169 GCF_015228065.2 Penaeus monodon | reverse complement strand
GGATGCAAGTGGTATCACAATACCTGTGCCGGACTCAATCATCAGGGAGGAACCTCGTACCCTAACTGAGGTTAGGATGGTGGCTTCCAAGCTGGTGTGGGAGAGTTGCAGGCATATGTGATATCCCTGCTGAACTGGTAAAGGCTGGGGGTGAACCTGTGGCATGGGGTTTTCATGCAGTCTTGACTGCCATCTGGCAGTCTGGTACAATTCCCCCTGACTTGTTGAGGGGTGTGGATATCCCTCTCTGGAAAGGGAAGGGGGATTGGGACTGTAGCACCTACCCTGGCATTTTACTGCTCAGCATACCAGGCAAGTTTTTCGCCCACATTCTTCTGAAATGGATCTGCGATCACCTACTAAGGCACCAAAGACTGGAGCAGTCTGGATTTACTCCTGGCAAGTCCACAATAGACCGTATCCTAGCGCTTTGAGTAATTGTGGAACGTCATTGTGAGTTCAGTCATGGGTTGCTTGCAGACTACTTCGACCTCAAGAAGGCATTTGACTTGGTGCATTGAGAATCGCTGTGAGAAATTCTGAGGCTTAGGGGAATTCAGACACAGATTATTGGCCTAAAAGCAAGCCTATATACCTGTTATGAAAGTGCTGTAAAGTGTGGTGGGGGCCTGTCAAACCTCTTCCCTGTTAATTCAGAGGTTAGGCAAGGCTGTGTCCTTGTACCAATACTTTCCAACACCTGAATGGACTGGATAATGGGCAGAGCTATTGCCCAAAGTCAGAGTGGAGCAACACTGGGCAATATCAAGGTCTCAGACCTTGACTTGCCGATGATGTTGCTATTCTATCTGAGTCCCTGGAGTCACTGGTGGCAGCTCTTGATGCATTTAGGTCTCTGCACCAAGACCAAGATTCAGGGAAACCAGTTTGATTCATGCTTGTGGTGAAGACACTGAAGTCACGGAGATCGTTGCATACCTTGGTAACAAAGTTCATATCTCCGGGCTGTCAGACCAAGAACTCAGTAGACGGATTGGTCTGGCAACAGGAGCCATGAACTCGACCAACAAGAGCATTTCCAGATGTCGGTACCTATACAGAAGGACCAAGCTATGTACCTTCAAGGCCTTGATACTGCCAGTTTTGCTCTATGGAAGCAAAACCTGGACACTATCTATTGCCTTGGAGTCTCGTCTTGATGTCTTTTGTAACAAGTCTCTTCACTGTGCAGTTATCCAACCGACAACTGTACCGTGAGACTGGCATGGGACCTGTTACTTGCATAATCCGGGGTTGCCAACATAAGCTATATGGGCACCTAGCTTGATACCTGTGAATGATCCTGCCCATCAGGTTGTCTTTTTGTGAGACAACCCTGGGTGAAGGAGACTTGTGGGACGATCTAGGAAGTCATGGCTTGTGCAGCTCAACGAGACCTGTGACAAGGAGATGGGCAGAGGGCCTGTCTGGAGACTCGCCATGAGGGACCCTCGTGGCTGGAAGCAAAGGATGGATGCGGCCATGCGCCCTGTCGGCGTTAGTCCCTTGATGATGATGATGAATAATGATAATAATAAAACTAATAATAATAGTGATAATAATATAATGATAATAATGATAATAGTAATAATAATGATGATAATGATAACAATAATAATAATAATAATAATAATAGTAAATTCTAATAAAAATATTGATAATAATATCAATCATTACAAAAATAACAATATAAACAATGGTAAGAACAATGATTATGATAATAGTAGTAATAATAGAAATGATAATTGTAAGATATGATTATGTAAGATATGAAGATGATATATACTAATATATGCTATATAATACTAATATGATGATATATCAATGATACTAATAATATAATGATAATGATAATGATAATGATGATGATGATGATGATGATGATGATGATGATGATGATGATGATGATGATGATGATGATGATGATGATGATGATGATGATGATAAAAATGATAATGATAATGATAATGATAATAATAATGATACTGATAATGATAATGATAATGAATATAACAATAATAATGATAATAATTATAACAACAATAATCATAGTGATAATATTATTGATAATAATAATGAGAGTAATAACAGTGATGATAATGATAATAATAATAATAATAATGATAATAATGATAATAAAAAATAATGTAATAGTAATAATGATAAAAAAAAAATCCGGTACTACTACTACTGCTACTAAAAATAACAATTATGATAATGATAATGACAATAATGATAGTGATAATAATAATGATAATGATAATAATAATAATAAAGGTGATAATAATAACAATAAAACAACAATAATAATAATGGTAATGATAATGATAATAATGATAATGGTAATAGAGATGATATTAACAAAAATAATAATAAGTCCCCCCGGTGTTAGCGTCTTGGCCTCCCCCCCGCCCGGATCCCGGGACCCGCCTCCGATTCCGCTTCTGCCGACACGCTACAAATCGCGGCGGGGAGTCGGGAGCCCTCTTCGACCGACCACGTGACCAGTGTATGCCGCCTCGACCACCACTCCTACCGCGGCGAAATATCGAGCGTGTCACTCTGACGGATCAGGTCCTCTTGATCACCCTAAGTGGTCCTGAACAGAGCGCCGCGGGACCAATTTCTCACCGCCCGTTGCCTCCGTCGGGAGAGTTAGTTTCTCCGACCGCCGCCCAGAGTGCACCGCCATCACCGCCGCCGTTTGTCACCCGCCGTGCCCACCGCGCCCGCTCGCCAGGGGGGGGGGGGGCAGGGGGAAGATGGCGGACAAGAAATGGTGGCAGCACTTCCGGTGACAAACAGGCGGACTGGCGGCTTTTAAGGGTGCATTTAGGGGTAAAGTAGGCGTGGCCGAGAGGAGAAGAAGGATAGGAGGGTCAGACAGAGAGAGAGAGAGAGAGAGAGAGAGAGAGAGAGAGAGAGAGAGAGAGAGAGAGAGAGAGAGAGAGAGAGAGAGAGAGAAGCAGACAGGCAGGCAGGCAGGCAGATTGACAGACAGACAGACAGACGATTAAGAAACAGATAGATAGAGAAAGAGAGGGACACACATACACACACACACTTACAGAAAGAGAGAGAGAGAGAGAGGGCGAGAGAGAGAGAGAGAGAGAGAGAGAGAGAGAGGAGAGAGAGAGAGAGAGAGAGAGAGAGAGAGAGAGAGAGAGTCAAACAGAGAGAGAGAGATAATAGAATCTGAAATAGAGGAGAGAAACACGAAGCATAATACATACTTTTGATTCCCTACGGCCTATGAATCTCAAACATTTGACGCATTGGCCTGGCCTGACAACAATGACAAACGTTACTATCAAACTACAAATTCGAAAATTGTAATTGTAAATTGTTACAAACTAGTAAAGATGAGAATATTTTTATAGCTTACACAAACACAAACATTCACACACACAAACACATAAACACTAATACTTATGTAATAATAACATGCGTGTGTCTGCAAATGTTCCTATATATCTAGCTGTTAAGCCAACTAGTTATATGTTCATCTGTGTTTGTACAAAGTTCATATAACGGCAATAAATCAAGTAGAGATTTCATGAAAGATAATTAGCATACCACTAAATCTAATGCATTATCAAGTAAATTATATTACATCGATTTCTCCCCTTTTCTCTTATACACTTTGAATAGACAGATTAATTCCCCTCGTCGTAAGAAAGGAGTGAGGGGAATGAGAAGAGTGAAGAGTGTGAGCATAGTGAGGGGAATGAAAGGGGAGGGGAATGAGAGGAGTATGGAGTGTGAGGAGAGTGAGGGGAATGAAGGACGAGGGGAATGAGAAGAGTGAGGAGAATGAGGGGAATGAAGGGATTGAGGTGAATGAGGAGAGTGAGGGAAATGAGGAGAGTGAGTAGTGTAAGGAGAGTGAGCATACTGAGAGGACAAAGGGGAGTGAGGAGAATGAAGAAAGTGAGGAAAGCAAGGAGAGTGAGGAGAATGAGGAGAGTGAGGAGAATAAGGCAAGTGAGGGGAGTGAGGCGAACGAGGGGAGTCTGTCGCTGATCCCAAACCTAATCCAAAATAAACAGATCCAGAGAAGGCACCTTTTGCCTTCCGAGGAGAGGCGGCAGATTTTCCATTTTCTCTCGACAAGAAAAGGTAAATATTTCAATTTTATTCTCCCTTTAGCATATATAATCCGAAATTTGTGGGTGCCCGTTTGTTTCTATGTATTTTCAGGAGTATATAATCGTTTATCTCTATCTATTTCCATCTTTATTTTCTTTTTTTTCTGATACGAATGGAATGAAAAAAATGAAAAGAAAATTGTAAAGATATAAATTAATAATCTGTAATTATCAATTTTTTTTATGTTTTTTTTTTTTTATGATGTGAATCGAATATAAAAAGATGAAATGTAGAATTGTAAAAGTATAAATTAGTAATCTATAATCTCTCTCTCTCTCTCTCTCTCTCTCTCTCTCTCTCTCTCTCTCTCTCTCTCTCTCTCTCTCTCTCTCTCTCTCTCTCTCTATATATATATATATATATATATATATATATATATATATATATATATATGAGTCGAATAAAAACTAAATAGAATGTAATATATATATATATATGCATATATATATATATATGTTATATATATATATATATATATATATATATATATATATATATATATATATATATATATATATATATATATAAATAGATAACCTGTCTTCATCTATCTTCACCTGCTTTATTTTTTATTATATGAACCGAATACAAAAAGATGAAATGTAAATTACAAAAATATAAATTAATAAAGTGTATCTGCCCATCTCTAACTGTTTATTTTCTCTGAGTGAATACACCAAATACAAAAAGAGAAAATATAAATGACAAAATTACAAATTGATAATCTGTATCTATCTCTTTTTACCTTTTTTATTATTTTATTTAAATTTATTAGGTCGAGAAGGTGAGGCCATAGGTGAAAGATTTCTTGAGGATTGCCTTGAGCTGCAGAGGCCGATGGAGGGCATTGCATATAGACTCTCTCGCCCTCTCCTTCCCCTGTTTTTCGTAACTGGGACGTTAAAGAAAGGCGTCTGCTTGTCTCTCTTCTTTCATTTATATTCTCTTTGTTATTCTATCTGTCTTTGTCTCGGTCTCTCTGTCTGTTTCTGTCATTCTCTCTCTCTCTCTCTCTCTCTCTCTCTCTCTCTCTCTCTCTCTCTCTCTCTCTCTTTCTCTCTCTATTTTTCATTCTTCGTCTCTTCCCTCCTAATTCTTCCTCTCCCTCTTCCGTTTTGTCCTTCTTCTTCTTCTCCCTCTCCCTTTCCCTATCGCTCCCTTTCTTTGCAGAAGTAGAATCAAGGCCAAGCATTTTAAAGACAGTTATTACGTGCACTAGTTATTTTACCTCTGGAATTTGTCCTCTTAATTACAATACATTTTTAGATTGCCAGAAGTAGCGATAGGATGGCTTTCAATTCCAAGAAATAGACACAAAGGAAACAAAAAAGGTAATATATATATAACCGTGATAAAAAATAGATATAATAAATATATTCAAATGAAAGAAAAGAAGGCAATGTATAATTGTGATCTGCGGAATTTTGTGGAAATTTTTATAAAACCATAGAAAATAACAAGGTTAGAGAACATTAAAATGATGTAAACTAATGAGAAATTCAAAGTAAAGGTTGGAATTATTTAACAAATTATACATAGCTGATAGAAATGAATGAAATAATTAACTTAATGAACAGATATGTAATATGAATATACCGGTGCTTGAAAGTGCAGTATATGTAAATTACAACAGCTGCGTTGATAAAAAAAAAAAAAACTTGAGAATCATTAACGAAAAAATAAATAAAATCAATGAATAGTATATATAATGTAATACATACATATGCAGGGTACAATATCTTGCTTAGACAAAATCCACAACGACAGCTTTAGAATCATTAGCTTAAAAAAACAAACTAATCACGACCACGATTATTACCCACGAATAGCCAATCTTTTCCTCTCCTCTTCCTCTTCCTCGCCGGCCTCCCCCCCCTGTCGTGACCAATGGTAGACTGTCCCTCATTCAATTAGTAGTTTAGGACACACTTTCCCGTCAGATTGTTCTCAGTTATGGCGGCTCTTGTGGCGGACTCGCTCGTTAAACTTTCTAATTAAGTTCGATTTTTAGGAGGGAGGGGGAGATGAGAGGAGGGGGGAGGGAGGAGAGGGAAAAGGAGGGAGGAGAGGAGAGGGAGGAGAGGAGAGGGAGGAGAGGGAAGGGCGGGAGGAGAAGGGAAGGGAGAAAGGGGAGGGAGGGGAAGAAGAGGAGAGGGAGAGGAGAGGAGAGGGAGGAGAGAGAAGGGAGGAGAGGAGAGGGAGGGGAAAGAAGGGAAGGGAGGAGAGGGTAGGGAGGAAAGGAGAGGGTGGGGAAGGGAGGGAAGGGGAGGGAGGACAGAGGATAAGGGGGGACGTGAGTTGAGGAGGAGGAGGAGGGGAGGTTAATACCAATTAAAACGCCTGCTCGTCAAACTCTGTTCCTTAAAATCGTAAGATAAATATAACCGGGTTGAGGTCACTTGGCTCTACGAGGTCAGAGGGTAACGATAGATTAATTAACTGCTTCGGGAAATGTCGTAATATCGTCATTATAACTGGAGGAAGTTGGGTCGTATCCATAAGCAATAAGCATTAATGAAAGGAAATTTACGGCACTTTAATTGGTGGCTTATGATTATAGTTTGCTGAAGATCCAAGTGTGTGTACCCCCAGAGAGAGAGAGAAAGAGAGAGAGAGAGAGGGAGAGAGAGAGAGAGAGAGAGAGAAGAGAGAGAGAGAGAGAGGAAGAGAAAAGAAGAGAAGAGGAGATGCATAGAGAGGAAGAGAAGAGAAGAGAAGAGGAAAGAGAGAGAGAGAGAAGAGAAGAGAGAGAGAGAGAGAAGAGAGAGAGAGGAGGAGAGAGAGAGAGAGAGAGAGAGAGAGAGAGAGAGAGAGAGAGAGAGAGAGAGGCGATCTAAGTGTGTGTATCCCCAAGGAGAGAGAGAGAGAGAGAGAGAGAGAGAGAGAGAGAGAGAGAGAGAGAGAGAGAGAGAGAGAGAGAGAGAAGAGAGAGATAGAGAGATAGAGAGATAGAGAGAGAGGGAGAGAGCAAGAGAGAGAGAGAGAGAGAGAGAGAGAGAGAGAGAGAGAGAGATGAAGATAGATAGACAGATAGATAGATAGAAAAAGACATAGAGGCGATCAGCATCCTAGATTCTCTCATTACATGCTTGCTCCTTAAACGCTAAAAAACAGTTCCTTGTATGATGGAATTTGCATAATTTGATCAGACGCGCATAAGACATTAAAGCAACAAAAATCTCACATTACATATCGTTTAACTTACTTGGTATTCCGAGCTTCTTCTTACAATAAAAGTGAAATGAAACAACACATAATCTTATTCATATTTTTTTCCTTCAACAACCCCCCCCCCCTAAAAAAAGAGAGAAAAAAAAGACGAAAGAGAAAAATATAAGAGAAAAAAGGAAAAGAGAAAGGAAGAATATTTAAAAAAGTAAATAAAAAACCCTGTTGACCAGATTTGCTCTCAGAAGGCATTATAATTTCGAAATTTAATCGAGTCCCCCCTTCCTCCCCACACACACATAACATCTAGCCAGGGTCTCTCTTATAGTTGGTTATGCAAATGACTTGTTTTTCGCATGTCGGGGGCACAAGAGGTTTCAGTGCCATGCTAATGTTGTGCCTGCCATTCGCATCAAAGCTTCTCGAGGGACTACGCCAGAATGATAACCAATTTGCATATGTTTGATCTAATAACGACCGCGTGAAGATATTGCGTCAAGAAAACAAAAAACAAAATAAAACAAAAAACAAACGAAAAAAAGTGACCACATTTTAATCTATCTTTTTCCTTTTTTAATTTTTATTTCGGAGGTTAAAGTGGTAGACTGAAGTACTTTCCAGAAAATTAAAACAGGAGACCGTGATAATTAAATGGATTTCTGGATGTAAGTGCAATTGGATTATGTATGTTCTTCACTTCATTATATGATGACTTTTTTATGACATTAAGAGTATTTCGAGGTAAAGTAAAAAAGGAGTCACTCTTAATACGTTGTTTTCTCGTTTGGGAAATATTAATGAGAAATTGAAGGAATTCATAATGATAGAGACCAGATTACTGATGGTAAAAATGCTGATAATGATAACTTTGATATGATATGTTGATGCTCAAACCACGAACAAAAATATTGATGATTATGAAAATCATTATTATGATGATGACGATTATCAACAACGATCGTAGAAAAAAAGGAATTACACTAATGATAACAATAATAGCAGAAGCAATTGTAACAAAACGTATTAATAATAGCAGCATTATTGATAGACTAATACTGATAAAGACAAAAATTATAATGTAATGATCTGTGCTGATAGTAATAATGATAATAATGATGATAATAATAATGATAATTATGATAATGATAGCAATAATGATAATGATAATAATTTTTGATAATGATAATAATAATGACACAACCGCAGTAGTACCAATGATAATGATAACAGCGAAAATTAAAACCGAAATGATTGTAATAATGATAACAGTGAATAAGACCAAGTTGATAATGATAATAATAATGACAATGATAATTTTACTAAGAGCTAAGGATCACAAACCCATCAGCCGTAACATTCATTTCTTGGAGAAAAGTTTCGACCTGCAATAGTCAACAAAATATAACAAAAGAACTTTTAATGAATGTAATTTCAAATATAATATGGAATTTGATATCAAATGAAATAAATATACAATTATAGGAAGTTGGCGTAAAATAAGCACAGACAAAAGACTATATAAATCACTAGTAACTGAAACTTAATACACAAAAAACATTTCCACAATACAATAATAAGATAGCATAACATTTGTCTTTATAAAGTATTAATATTCAAAGATCACAGAAATTTATCACACAAAATATGGGTAATACATAACCTGCCAAAACAGAACATTAGCTTAATCTACAGTAACCTTGCATCTTAAATGATATCACAATAGATTATTTCTTTGATCACAATATTGCATTTAGAATTTCACAAATAGAAAACAAGCCAAAAGAATTGCATGGAACGATAATGAAAGCATTGAACACAAGATTCGTCTCCCAACAATACTGTTAATAACATGTACAACTAGAAAAAGAAAGAAAGAAAGAAATGACACTCACTTCAATGGCCCCCCTGCCTTTGATCCTCGATCCTAGTAGCCCAGAACACGTCATATCACCATTGGTACACTGGCCCTGTAAGCTGAATGTATACAATATTCTAGGCACGACAAACACACAACGATGTAAATGATATTGCTTGTATTTTATGAATTACATCATAATTAGACTTCCAAATCCTATTAAATACAATTTGATAATCCAATCTTGAATATACATACCATAAAATGTTCGTATATCACTGCAATTGCACAAATCCTGAATATTATTTTCTTCTCTTAAAACGAAAGACACTTGAGATGCGCGCCTTAGAAAAACTAAATACAAGTTCCTGTTCCTGAAATATTCCATATAATACAATATTCATGATAAATAACAATAAATATCATGCTAATGATACAATAATGATAATAACAATAACAATAATAATACCAATACTATTGCTACTACTAATAATAATGATCATAGCAACAAGGATTATAAGGATGAAAATGATAATAATGATAACAATAATACTTATAATAATGATAAAGATAATAAGAATGATAGTAATAACAAAAATATTGATAACAATAATGATAATGATAATATAAGAATGGTAATAATAATAATGATAATAATAGCAACAATAACAATGATGATGATGATGATAATAATAATAATAATAATAATAATAATAATAATAATAATAATAATGATAATAATAAAAAAGAATGGTAATGAGATACCTAACAATATCAGTAGTAGTATTAATGACTATATCTAAAAGGAAATAATTATAATAATGATTA
>NC_051402.1:30772169-30777169 GCF_015228065.2 Penaeus monodon | reverse complement strand
TGCGGAGACAGAATGCAACCTTGTCGTACTCCTTGGTTGACTTCGAACCATTCTGTTAACCCATAAGTGGTTCTTACAGTTCCTTGTTGTTGGTCATACATGGCTTTTATTAGTTGGATGATGGTTTTGGAAATTTCATATGGGAGTAATTTTATAGGTATGGGAGTAAACACCCAGTCTTCTGGCCATCTTCTTTCATTCCAAATTTTCGTAAGTTTGTAGAAGAAGTATTCAACACAAAACTTTCGCCACCATTCTTGATTAGTTCTGCTGTTATTTCATCTATTCCTGGGCTCTTGTTATTCTTTCATTCTTTTATGGCTTTTATAACTTCGTCTAGCAGCGGCGGTGGTTCATCTTCGCTGTCATTGAGTCTAATTAATGTTGTTGTTAGATCTTTATTCTTTTTGTATAGGTTGGAACAATATTGATTCCATCTATCTTTAACTTCTTTTCCATCACATAAAACTATTGTAGGTTTAAATTTTCGTGTAATGTTTCGTACTCCTTGGTAGAGTTTTTTGGTTGTCCTATTGATAGAACAGTTTTCAATTCTCTGGCAATGTTCATTTAAATATATTTCCTTATCTGGTCTTTGAATTTTTGTATTTTGGTTTTTGTAAATTACTTCTTCAATTGGATTATTGATACCTTTGATTTTAAGCATCTTCTTGTTTCAATTTCACTTTGTGTTTCTTCGGATATCCAGGGGGAATTTGTCTTTTTCTTTTTGGCGATAGTTTCTTAAGCAGCTGCTCAGCAGGAGTTCTTTTCCTTCTTCCCACAACTCATTTAGTGTTTTATCATCTTCACATTGATTGAGCAAGTCAAATTTGTTTGACACTATAATTCTGTAATTATTGTCAAGAGTTTTGTAGTCGAGCTTTAGAGGTGATGTTGGACGCTCCATCTTTTTGAGTCTTATTAGAAAGTCGATAGTTAGTAGTTGGTGGTCACTGTTGCAGTCGGCACCAGGTCTTGTTTTGGCATTTTTTATACAACTTTTCCATTTCTGGTTCAACACAATGTAGTCGATTTGGTTGCGTGTTCTTTTGTTTGGTGAAAACCACGTGTACAAGTGTCTTGGGTGGTGTTGGAACAATGTGTTGGCTATAACTAGATTATTTATACTACAGAATTCAATAAAATCTTCACCTCTTTCATTTATATCTCCAAGGCCGAATTTTCCACAGGTGTCATTTTTTAGATCTTTTTTGCATACTTTGGCGTTGAGGTCTCCCATGATTACTTTTACATCTCTGTTAGGGATTGTGTCTAAAGTTTCTTGGAGAGTGTTATAAAAAAATTCCATTTCTTCATCACTTGCAAGGTTGGTTGGTGCGTAGCATTGTATAATACTAATGTTATGAGGTTTTGCTTGTATTCTGACCTTTATAACGCGGTCATTTATTGGGCTGTGCCCAATTAGTGCATTTGCAGTTTTCTTCGTGAGAATCATAGCAACTCCGTGACTATAATTTCCTTCTTCTTATCCAGAAAAAAGAACTGTCTTGTTTTCTTTAGTTTTGAAACTTCCATTACTTTTCCAATTGGTCTCACTGATTCCTAGTATTTGAATGTTGTATCTATTCATTTCGTTGTCAGCCTGGTTGCCAACTGAACAACGCGCCCTTTGATAACCCACGCGACGGGCGATGTGGTATGAATTATCATTTCTGTATTTAATCATTGGTGTAGAGGTTTGTCAGGAGAAAAGTAAAGTTGAGTGGAATCCCCAGGCTCCTTCTCAACTCGCAGTCTCCAACTAACTAGGAGGAACTATCTCTGCCGCTATAAAACTGTTACACTGTAATACGCCAGACATATTGTTTGGTGAAAACAGTAATCGGTAGAACCGAAGGTGTTTTCCCCAGATACCCACTGCCCTGCTGCCGACAGCTTCACCGCAACCCTGGCATAGGGAGCTAATAGGGTGCTATCCTTGTTCAAGGGAACCCCAGGGTGCAGTTTATTGTCTTACCCAGGACAAATGGGTATATGCATACCCGTATATGTGAATATTTATTGGTCCTAGCACAATTTTAACAAACCGGGCGACAATGAAATTGATAATAATATTGAAAATGATAATAACAGTGACAGTGACAATGAAAATGAAAATGATAATGACGATGATAACGATAATAATAATAATAACAACTATGGTAACAACAACGAGAGTAGTAATAATACTAGCAATAATAATAATAATATCTACCAACATTATAACTCTGCTTGTGTTTCGTCTGTTCATTCGTTCTCTAAATCTTCATAAGAGAGCGAGGCAAGTACATACCACAGTGAAGTAGTTAGACCGTAAGTTTATGCACAGGTATTATTCACACAATTATCCTTGAGAAAGGCTAAGAAAGACGGTAGGAGGAGAAGAGAAAAGGAAGGAAAAGAAGAAATGGGACTGAAAGAAGAAAGAAGGGATGAGGGAGAAAGGGAGGAGAAGGGGAGGTGGTTAAAGAGGAAAGGGGGGAAAGGGAGCTTAAAGAGAAAAGGGGACAGAGAAGATGAAACGCAGGGGACATAGAGAGCAAAAGAGGGTCGGGTAAGGGGAAAGGGAAAGTGGGTCCAGAGAGGAGAAGGGATATGGGAGAAACGAGGGAAGGGGAATAAGAGAGCAGAGAGGGTGGGGGAGGTTAAAGAAGGTTAGAGAGGATGTAAGAGAGGGCAGATGTAGGGCGTAAATTGGGAGTGGAAATGTGAATATAATCCTGCCATCAACTGTAGATTGTTATGGTACAATGTTGCATCATTTATTGCACAGGAACAACGGGATTTATGTGTAACAGAATTACAGATCATCCTTTATTGATTACAGAACTAATTTTATATAGTTATCATAATCATCATCATTATTATTACTATCATTACTATTGACATCATCAATATTATTGTCACTATTATTATTATTATTGTTATAATTTTCTTCATTATCTTTATTATTATTATCATCATTACCATTATTATCATTACTATCATCATTATCAATATTATTATTAATGCTATTATTATTATTATCATTATCCTCATTGTTATTATCATTATTGTTATCAATATTACTAGTATTGATATTGTTAATATTATCAGCATTAATAAAAATTATAATAATGGTAACAATGTCATTGTCCCAAATAGTCTTGTCATTATTGTTTATAATTGTTACTTAAATCATCATAAACATAACGTAACATCATCATCATAAATATCGTAAAATTCATAGACTGAATCTTAATAATTTTAATGACAAGGCTTATATATATATATATATATATATATATATATATATATATATATATATATATATATATATATATATATATATATATGTATATATAGTCATCGGTCATATTTGTTATCGCATCATCAAGAACAATGAACAATTAAAAACGAAAACAGAATACATGTAGTTTTATGTTTATTATAACACACATCACTAATATTAGTAACAAAGGTAGGACCTATATGTACCCTGCATACTCTCAATGTTTGCAAACCATTAGGTCGAAAAAAAAAGTTTTATGCTTTTAACCTCGAAATAGAAGCATATGGTCTGTATGAGAGTTACTTTCGATGATTTGTTTTGTTTTTTCGAGAAAAAGTGTTAGTTTCATTTCTCAAAGCTTTCTTTTTCCTTATTCATAAAATATCTTTATACGCATTCAGCTATAATTCTATTTATATGTATTTGTATTTTTTTACGATTTTTCAGTCCGAATGCTGCTCTCTCTCTCTCTCTCTCTCTCTCTCTCTCTCTTTCTCTCTCTCTCTCCCTCTTTATCCCTCTCTCTCCCTCCTTTTCTCCCTCCCTCTCTCCCTCCCCCCTTCTCCTTTCTTTCTGTTTCAGAATATTGGACTCAGAAGGTAACATGCTTTATTCTCTGTGGTGCTCATATTCATGGGCGTACAATCTAGTCCGAGTTCAAATGTAATCCTACTGACGACAGTAAGTTGCATTTTTAATGGAATTTTGCTTCTTCAGTAAGATTACGTCGAATAAACATGCATACTGTGCGTTTATTTGTATGTGTGTGTGTGTGTGTATCAATTACCATCTATGTTGAGTTCAAGATACCCATAATATCTACTCCTCGTAGTCGTTATGACTGCTTAATAATTTATTTTATTCATCGTAGAATATGCATTTTCTGTTGGCACTCTCTTGGCATAGTTTGGCTCTCAGAATGGGAGGCTTTGCTTGGGATATGATGCAACTTGATCCTGAAATATGAAAGTCATAAGATTTGAGTGCAAGATTCTGTACTTCGAACAAAAGAATATCACAAGACACTTTTTGTATCTAGATTCTTTTTAACACTTATTATTTCTGTGTTAGAGGTGATAACACCACGCCAATGACGCCGATATCGAAATAAGCAGTGTGGATCCGCAGAGTTTTTTCCATTGTTATTAATATTATTTTCTTTATATCTTTATCCACTTATTTATTGTTTATTCGTTTTCATCGGTGTTTGATAATATGTAATGTATAACTTGGTGTCTGTTACAATAGTCTGTTTCCATAGTGGGTTTAAACCGGAATATGTCAGTAGGAAATATTTGAAGAAAATCATATCTATTATCATCAACTAGTTATGAAAACGACGTATCATTAAATGCATAAAATAATTTTTAAAAAGTTATTCTTACAGATGCTTGCCGAAATAGTCTTTATACCGATATGACACTTATACTACAGACTTATGTTCTTGAAAATGACAACGAAGCATATTAAGGAGGAATCCGAAACAATCAGTTTTATAAGAAAATTGGAGATGAATAAAGTCTCGCTCAACTCACCCGTCAGTGAGGGAGGTCTTGCCAAGGACTCAGGTCAACGTCTGGAAGAAGTAGGCTGTTCGAACAAGACACTCGAGGGTTTCTGGTGGCAGAGGTACAGGTTTGGAAACAGGGGGAATTAGATACATGTAAATTAGCTACTTATAAGAGTTTGTATATACATACAAACATACTCTCAGTCACTAACTTAC
>NC_051402.1:30744669-30767169 GCF_015228065.2 Penaeus monodon | reverse complement strand
ACCGGCCGGCGCGTTGTTCCCTTGGGCAAGGAACTTCACCTCGATTGCCTACCTAGCCACTGGGTGGCCAAGCCAGCCCAAGTCAGTGCTGGTCCCAAGACCGGATAAAATAGAGAGAATGATTACCTAAAAGGTAACACCGGCACTCTCCGTGGAAAGGAACTGGGGACCCTACCACGTACTCACTCCAAGATCATCACAACATGAAAACTACAATTGAGTATCATGCTGTGACCACGGCGGCTCAAACATGAACTTACCGTAAAAAAAAAAAAAAAAAAAAAAAAAAAAAAAAAATATATATATATATTTATACATAATATATATATATATATATATATATATATATATATATATATATATATATATATATATATATATATATATATATATATTATATATATTATGTATATTATATATATATATATATATATATATATATATATATATATATATATATATATATATATCAAAGGATATGAAGATGAAAGACATGTGAATGACGAAGTCGGGAAAGGAAGAAAGCGGCTACAGATATTTGGGAATATGACAAACAGGCTAAAAGAGACACTGGAAAATGAAAGATAGAATTACGAAAGAAAGCGAGAGAAGAATGCGGGACGCTTTGCTAAGAAGGCTAGATAGCATGAGTCCATAAGGGACCTTCCGTCTAGGCAATGACCTTCCGTCTAGGCAATGACCTTCCGTCTAGGCAATGACCTTCCATCTAGGCAATGACCTTCCGTCTAGGCAATGACCTTCCGTCTAGGCAATGAGTTCTTCATTTGAGACGAAACATTTAGCTAAACATGAAGGACGCAGATGACAATATAAAATACCTACCATAACAAAACTGGGCCGCTGTAGGTACCATATAAAGACTAGGGGAGGGGACTTTATATGTAGAAGATACAACTAATATATCAAACGTTTCATTTAAAATGAACGTCAACAAGGTACAGAGAGAGGTTACATGCGAAGCACTGAGTGAGATGAAGTAATTGAACAAAAGGCAACTTGAAACAAAGAAAGAGAACTGAATAAAATGAATAATCGGAGAAATTATTTGGGAAGATGGATAGTTATAGTTATAGGGAAGAGGAAAATGGGATTTCTAGAATAGGGAAGGATAGAGGATAGAAAACCGAGAGAGAAAGGGAGAAAGTGTGTGTGCGTGTGTGTGTGTGTGTGTGTGTGTGTGTGTGTGTGTGTGTGTGTGTGTGTGTGTGTGTGTGTGTGTGTGTGTGTGTGTGTGTGTGTGTGTGTGTGTGTGTGTGTGTAGTGTGAGAGAGAGAGAGAGAGAGAGAGAGAGAGAGAGAGAGAGAGAGAGAGAGAGAGAGAGAGAGAGAGAGAGAGAGAGAGAGAGAGAGAGAGAGAGAGAGAACAAACAGCCGTATAAATGTGATCGGAAAGAAAATGAATGCTTCAGGATTTTTAGAATGTGGATTTTTATGACAAAAAGATTGAATAAATAACTATATTACAAATGAGACTAACAAAAGCGAAGACAAAAAAGAACAGAAATGGAATAACAGAAAATTCCAGGAACGTTTGTTAAAGATAGTACATCATAACTGTTATCAACACGACCCTGATAATGTTATGGAGAACGAGATATAAGAGTTTCTGGAATTTCAACATACAAATCCCTCACGCCGTCCACACAAGAGGTCCGGATAGAACGTACACTGATAAGGAGACAAATAGGATTTAGTCAAGAGTAAAGAGATGCAGAAAAAAGACTAAAAAATCCCCCCCTCCCCCCCAAAAAAAAAGAAAAAAAGTGGCATATGAGCAATATCATCGTCATTCGTAATATCAAGCTGATTTTGGGACTACCCAAAGAGGCTACTGAAATGATAAGAGGGAGGTGAACATGAAGACCCGAAGAGGAAAACTGCAAGAAAATGCGCCTTGCATATTAGGCGAACTCTTAGAAAGTTCTTGAGGATTGATGGGTCTTTCTTGACACTTGGTCGCAGGAAAACTTAGCCATTGATGAAATCGATAATGGCTGGAACTAATGATAATGATGATGATAATGATGGCGGTGACGATCACGATGGTGATGATGATTATAATAATAATGATGATGACAATAATAGTAACTATAATAATAACAAAAAAATAATGAAATAATGATAATAACAATGACGATAATGGTAACAACGATAATAAAATAATGCTAATAATAGTAAAATGATAATAATAAAAATAGTAAAAATGATAATACTACTAATAATAAAATAATGATAATAATAGTAATAATGATAGTACTAATAATAAAAACAATGATAATAACAAGAATAACAATCATAATATAATAACACTAACAATAATAATAATTGCAACAACAAGAAGTGATAATAATAACAACAACAATAATAAGAAGAAAAAAAAGAAAAAATAATAGCAATAATACCAACAACAGCAACAGAAAACGGAACACCCTACATCCCCCTTTCAACTCACGCATAGAAAACGACGACGGTTGCCCCGGCGTCTCGTACCAGTACCTGTCGCCACGCCGCAGCCTCCGCATCTGCGTGGCGACGATGCAGGAGAAGGTCGGGCCGAGCAGGGAGCCGGCCAGGGGGCGCTCGGACACCCCAGCGCTCCAGAGGTCGATGTCATCTACGTGGCTGAAAGGGAAAATGATATCATGGCTGACTGGAAAATGAAGTCATCCATGTAGGTGGAGGGGAACTGATGTCATCGACGTGGCTGAGGCGAGATGATGTCAATTTATGCGGCTGAAGAGGGAAATGATGCTAAGGGAGAGGGATGTCTTGTGGTGACGAAAATGGGGGAAATGTTCGGAGTTTTGGTCTACGTGAAGGGGAGACTTGCTCAATTTTGGGGGTGTTAGGTTATTTGTGGATTACCTGGGGTGGTTGGTATATGGTTAGTATTTTGGGAAATGTATATTAGAAGATTAGGAAAGACGGAGACTGCGATGGAGAATGGAGGGGACGGGGGAGTTGACAATAGGGGAAGATATAGGATAGAAAACCGAGAGAGAAAGAGACAAAGTGTGTGTGTGTGTGTGTGTGTGTGTGTGTGTGTGTGTGTGTGTGTGTGTGTGTGTGTGTGTGTGTGTTTGTGAGTGAGAGAGAGAGAGAGAGAGAGAGAGAGAGAGAGAGAGAGAGAGAGAGAGAGAGAGAGAGAGAGAGAGAGAGAGAGAGAGAGAGAGAAATTGTGTGTGTGTGTGAGAGAGAGAGAGATTTTATTTGATTTGTTAAAAATTATTTACAGAACAGTGTACATGCCCTGCAAAAAGCCAGGGTAAGGCGCTTATAGCATCTATCCAAACTGGCTAAGCTTCTATATTTGTAGAGGGCTGTCAACCAAACATATTTTATACTTGCCTAAAGGGCTGTGCTTTTGTGCTTACATAATTCACATATCATCTAGTTGGTAAGAAACCTTTCATATCCCTAATCATATAAAAGACAAGACCAGCGTCTATAATGAAATTAATGTAATCAGCAAGTGCTGGTCTCTGGACAGTGCTGTTTAATCGACAGGATGCAGTTTTCGAGCAATAAAGTAAGTAATGTGTAACATTATGCGACTTGTACATTTTGCAGTGATGATATGAGATTGGCTTTGCCTCCAAAACTGTATCCTGTACATAATGTATGCGTAGCCTGGTTAGTGTAAGCTGCTCTTTCCGAGAGTCCTTTATAGACTTTATATAGATTGTCTATAGCAACATTAAGTTTGTCGTGATATGTGTATCCTGTGATTTTTGCATAACAAGCATCAATTCTGCCTTCCTGAAGGCAACACACATCAACATCTTCTGATGAAGATACTGAGAGAGGGTTACCTTGCGTTTCTGTAAGCTGTTAATGTTCCAGGTAATGCATTTCAAAAGATTATTTGGAACCATTACTTATCACTTAACCATTTTCAAGGCCCACTGCAGGTTGAGGCTGCCGTTGCTCGAGGGGAAACACAGACATCCTTTCCTGGAACTGGGATTACCGGACCATCTGTTGCTTCATCATGAACATCATCTGCTCCATCTACTTGAGCAGCATCTGTAGCAGATCCTTAATTTCACTGTTGGACTCTTGCTTGCCCTGCTGAAGTGAGGGCTGAGCTGGAGCTGGAGTCGGTGCTGAAGCTGGTGCTTGGGTTGGTGCTGGAGTTGAAGGGGCGTTAACTTCTGTCGGCGCTGGTGCCGTAGCCGGTGCCATGGCCTTTTTTGCAGGGGCCATCAGGTGAGGGAATTCTCCCACATCAGGTGAGGGAATTCTCCCACATCAGGTGAGGGAATTCTCCCACATCATTAAGGTGAGGGGCTGGGAGAGACTTCCTGGGAGGAGGAGCTGCCTGCTTTTTGGCTGCTTGCCTTCCTATTCTTTGGATAGTAAACGCACAATGGAGAAATTATACTGTGCTCCTGCCGACAGATCACGCATTTATGAGGGATAGTTTTTCCTTCGGAAATATTTTCTGCGCATTCTGAGCTCTCGTGAGAAAGAACGCAGTATCGGCATCGTGGTGCGTCTCGCGGAGAAGCACGTGCTTCGTTTTCCCACTTCGAATAATTTGAGCAAAATAGAGTCAGGGATTTGAAAACGGTGCACCTAAAGGGTGCCATGCCCTTGACTATTTTAATCATTGTGGGGATTACCTCCCCCTCATACAGTATGATGACTCTCTAGGTATTCAGTCTTTTACTTTCATGCGCCTGATCTGTATGGCGTGTTCATTGTACGTCATTTCTTCAGTTTCAATTTCCCTTGGGATGTCGAACACAATGACATTCGTGCATCTCCCTTTACCAAACACCTTGGCTTTTTCAAATACTTCACAACTAGCACCGGTGGTTGTTAGATACTCAAGAAATTGTTTATTCTTGCATTTCATGAAAATATTATTTCTCCCGCTCATTAGTTCCATTGATCACTTGATCTTGCCGAAAAGGTCCATTTTAGGGCCTGGAATACCCAGCGGTATTTATTCTCATGTGTTCTATGTTTCATGTCTGGCCTGATGTGCGTGCACAGGCGTCCGGGGGGCGTCATCTCCACAGAGGTAGGTAATTGCCTCTTAGCCTTTTTCCTTGTTCTTTCGTGAGGCCTGTAACCCAGCTTTATAGATGTAATGTTACTGAAATATATATGCCAGTGTTATTTTATTTATCCATTGCTATAATTGCAAGTAGAACAACGAAGGGAAATACAAGAAAACACGAATATTCCTAGGCATATCCGTGTGTTTTCTTGTACTTCCCTTCG
This sequence comes from Penaeus monodon, assembly GCF_015228065.2. NCBI lineage: Eukaryota > Metazoa > Arthropoda > Malacostraca > Decapoda > Penaeidae > Penaeus > Penaeus monodon. Next base: position 30,761,917 of record NC_051402.1, on the reverse strand, counting down.
TTGATCTATTTGCAATGTCATATTCGTGTATTTTATTGTATTTCCCTTCGTTGATCTATTTGCATTGCCATATTCGTGTGTTTTCTTGTACTTCCCTTCGTTGATCTATTTGCAATGGCATATTCGTGTGTTTTCTTGTACTTCCCTTCGTTGTTCTACTTGCAATTTGTTCGATATGAATTCCACACGCGTGTTCTTCAACAACGATGGCGAGGAACGGGAACAGGTCTATTGTTATACTCTCCATAACTTGTATAATCATATATATTGTCACATACATATATTCCCTCACACACATACATATACATACATGTAAGTATGTCCATTGCTTTGCCTGTTTATTCGTCTCTTCTTGTCACACTAGACATTCCAATGTTGTGTTGTCTATCCCCTTTCAAAGGAGCTATGCATCTTTGTGACACTACCTTTCATCACCGCCGATTGTCACATGGTAAGCACGTGATTTATACCACTGCTGTAGATGCAGACTCCCTGCGGGGAGCAAGGAGCAACGCCTCGCTCCTCGGCGCAGCCGTACTCCGTCATTTTTATACAGTAAAGGAGTCTGCTTGTCTACTTTACACCATAAGCTCGGCACCTACCATACTCCTGTAGGGACCATCATTCGGGCCCCTACAACTATCTTCCTGGTTTCCAAATGGTGGTGCCATAATGAAACATCATTTAAATTCATGTAGCTAAACGTAATAAAAAGGTACATAGTGGTCTAAAGATTGGTATAAATCACGTGCTTACCATGTGACAATCGGTGGTGATAAAAGGTAGTGTTGCAACAATGCATAGCTCTTGTGGAAGGGGATAGACAACACAACATTGGAATGTCTAGTGTGACAAGAAGAGACAAATAAACAAGTAAAGCAATGGACAATGCATGAGATTTTACAAGTTATGTAGAATATAACAATAGATGATTCGAATAACATTGGCATAAATATTTCAGTAACATTACATATATAAAGCTGGGTTACAGAGCCGCCACAGATGTCCTCGCGGAGGGCATTATACCTGCCCTCCGTTTCCCTGTGCTGGTCTGTGGCCATTGTCCCATTAGTGGGCGGGGCAATTCCCTGAACACACAGGGACACACACATGTCGCCTGCGCTGCGCCCTCACAGCACATTTGTGGGCGTGTTTAGTTTTTTTTTTTAGTTTTTTTCTTCCATTGTATATAATTTATATCACTTTACTCTACAATCAGGCCCGATGATAATGAGAATACTTTGACGTACTGGTGCAATATGTAGCCGGCAGGTCTGCGAAGACCTGCCGGCCAAAGTAACACGAAACCTTAGAGAGAGAGATAGGGAGAAAGAAAGAAATACAGGAAGGAAAAGTGAAGAGGGAGAGAGAGAGAGGAGAGAGAGAGAGAGAGGAGGGGGAGAGAGAGGGGAGAGAGGAGAGAGAGAGAGAGAGAGAGAGAGAGAGAGGAGAGAGAGAGAGAGAGAGAGAGAGAGAGAGAGAGAGAGAGAGAGAGAGAGAGAGAGCGCGCGAGAGAGAGAGAGAGAGAGAGAGAGAGAGAGAGAGAGAGAGAGAGAGAGAGAGAGAGAGAGAGAGAGAGAGAGAGAGAGAGAGAGCGATAAGCAGATATATGGATGCTATACAGATGGACATATATAATTATAGACAGATACATAGACAGACAGGCAGACAGACACATAAGCAGACAAACAGACAGACAGAAAGAGGGAGGAGCTGGTACCTACCTATAGAGCTGACTGTATCGGTAAGCTGTCACATTGGTCATGTGGCGGGCAAGATCCTGGAAGTCATGGACGGGAGACAGACCGCAGTACTTTCTGGGAATTGAATATGGAAATATTTTATCATTATGGACTGAAATGTTCACTATATAATAGAATGAAAAAAATATGTATACCATGTTTTCGATATTGACAATTATGATAATTACTTTTTATTGTTCATATTTCCTTCCTAGAACTTAAAGTGTAAGATGACTCTTAATTTTCATTAGTATCAATAAGAAGGATAATAAAGATACTGATTTCATAACAATAACAAAGATATCTCCCTCTTTCAATAATCCTATTTTCATTGTCATTTCTCTCTCTACGAATTAAACAACGTACCCTTCCCGAAGCAATATGTGTATGAAGGGAATCAACTGCGTTACCTGTACGCTGTGTAGCCGGGAATACCGAACTCTCGGCCTCGCTGGATATTGAGTGACACAAGGTCCATCCCGAAGTGTTCGCCGGGGTCCTCGAACAGGTGGTTGGTGACCTGGCCCGGGGGGTACGATCAGAGGTCAAGTCAGGTCTCGAGCTTGTTCTGCGTCGGTTGTTATAGCGTGTTCTATTGATTTATTATCTTTTATTTTCTTTGATTTTCATTCTTTGTCTGACTCTGTTTGTTTGTTTGCGTGTCTATCCGTCTGTCTGTGTGTATAGGTGTGTGTGTGTGTGAATGTGTGTGTGAGTATGTGTGTGTGTATGTATGTATGTGTATGTCTCACCTTTTTTTCTCTATATTAACGAAATCTTAAGTAAAACAAAACATTGTCATACAGTACTTTATAAATTATCTTTGAACCGATCGCCCTAACACACTGCCAAACACAAACAGACACACACACACACACACACACACACACACACACACACACACACACACACACACACACACACACACAGACACACACACATGCACCTACAACCGAACGTAGACACCGACCTCCTGTGTGATGTGTGGGTCCATGGCCTGGGCTGGCTGGTTCATGAGTCCTAGATAGTACTGGTCTAGAACGCCTGCCTTGTATAGGTCCCACGGCTGTCGGATCAGTTTGCTTAATCGCTTGGATCCTGCAGAGAGTCACGCTTGAGATTAGTGTCCTGTCGTATTCTGTCTCATATTCATGGTGAGCTCCGTACAATAACCAGAAGCTTATTGTGTATCATAAGGTAGTGTATTTTCCTGTCTCTGTTATGATGTTCACGATCAGCAATTTTATAATATAATCATCACCGTCATGTTTTCTTTTGTTTTCCATAAATCTGCTATTTTCTTGTCTGAATGTTATTTGCATTTGCGAAGCGCTTCGTCACTAATTTCGTTAGGATTTTTATCTACGTGCAAATTTTCGTTTTACGCATTGTCATAAACATCCATCTACGTCACAAATTATTCAGTTATTCCCCCTACAATGAACTGACTTTTGTTTCAATCTCTCCATATTTTACAAAGCTTTGCAATCCCTTCGTTTGCTTTAATTTACGTTTGCTTAAAAAATATAACCACGAAATAAAGAAAAAAATGCTCTAAATTTCAACTAACGAAATAAAACATTATGTCAACATCTGCACTTTGAAGAATTTCATTCATAATACAGCAACTTATTCTACAATATTCCAAACGACCGACATGAATTGCATTTAAGAACTGGGTAAACTTTTGAAGCTTCAGCCAAACCGTAAATAATGAAAGTCATTTTCTCCCCCAAAAACTTTCCCTTAACGAGCAGATAAATTTGAATAGATAATAACACATCACAAGCAAACATTAACACAATTAGAGAGTAATTACTAGAAATATCAGACGGAAAAGACTTTGCTTATCTTTTGTAATCTAAAACAACAAAAAATATATTGATAATAGTGATGCCAATGATAATAATGGTCATGATGATGATAATATTAATGATAATAATAATAATGATAATGATAATGATAATGATAATGATAATGATAATGATAATGATAATGATAATGATGATGATGATGATGATGATAATGATAATGATAATGATAATGATAATGGTAATAACAATAACAATAATAATGATAATAATGATAATAATAATAATAATAATAATAATAATAATAATAGTAATAATGTAATCGTGATAATAATAATACCGGTACCAATAATAATGATATTGCTAATGATGATAATAATGATAATAATAATAGTAATGATACTGATAATGATGATAATAATATCAATAATTATGATAATACCAACAATAATAATGACAATAATAACAAGGAAAACAATGAGCATTATCATCTACACCCTAATAATAATAACAATAATGTCATCACAAAAAAATGATAATAACATAACAACTGCAATATTACCACCACCAACAACAACATAAGGAAGAAAGAAAGAAAGAAAGAAAGAAAGAAAGAAAGAAAGAAAAAAAAACGTTTAGTATTGAAAGGTTTAATCAAACATCTTAATATAAATCGGTTTTACTTTCCAAATAAGTCATTCTATTCGGAGAAGGAAATTGTGTAATGTAGTGTCTGTAAGAACGTAAAAATGCTCTTGAATTTTGTATGCTAATGATTTATCTTGATTATTTATAGTTATATCAAGAATGATACATCACCTAAGTCCTCGCCAACTTGTTATTATTATTATTATTATTATTATTATTATTATTATTATTACTACTGCTACTACTACTACTACTACTACTATTATCATTATCATCATCATCATCATCATCATCATCATCATCATCATCATCATCATCATCATCATCATCATCATCATTATTATTATTATTATTATTATTATTAACATTATTATTATTGTTATCATCATCGTCATCATCATCTTCATCATTATTATTATAATTATCATTATTATTTCTATTTTCATTATTAATATCATTATCATTATTATTATCATCATTATCACTATCATTATCATCATCTACCAGGCAACCACCTCCCACCCCCACTCCCTCTCGGCCCCCCACGACCACCCGCCTCCCCCCCCCCCCCCAGCCCACCTATGATCGCATGCGAGGAGCTCCATCGCTCGACCGTCGACGGGAGGAGCGAGTGGCCGAACCTGAAGGCGGCGCCGACGAAGCCCGCCGTCATGCTGGGGTCCTCCGTGGGGTCATAGCCGTGATAATAGCCCTGGTGGAAAGGAAGGCAGGTCTAAGGGAAAGAGAGGAATGATTGGAAAAAGGATAAATGAACAAAAGAAAGAGATGGGTAAATGTATTTATATATATATATATATATATATATATATATATATATATATATATATATATATATATATATATATATATATATATATATATATATATGGATTCCTGGGTAGTATTGTCAGCATTTGTTTTACTCTGAAGACTGCAACATGATGCCGTTTAGCATTGACTTTAGAGTTATTGTTGGATTCTTGGTGTTTTTCTTTTCATCATACATCTCTCTGAGGTTACGTGTCTTTTGCTCTTACTTTCTGCCACACTCACAGACACACACACACATTCATAAACGCACACACATACTCACATACAAACATACACACTCACACACAGATTACTTATTCTCTCTTCATTTATTCTCCTCCCCTATCTCCCCTTTTCTCTCCCACCCCTTTTTGTACTTCAATCTTCTCTTTCTCATTCTCTCTCCCTCTCCCTCCCCTTCTCATTCTTCCCCCTCCCCCTCTCTCTCTTTCTCCCCGTCTCCCCTACTCCGTCTCCCCCTCTTTTTATTAGCTCTCCTTCTCTCCCCTTCCCACTCCCTCTTTTTTTTCCTACTTTTCTCTCCCTCTCTCCTTTCTATTCTCTTTCCCTTCCATACTCTTTCTCTTTCTTTCTCGCCTCCTTAGTCTCTCTTTCTCTCTCCCCTTTCTTCCCTCTCTCTCTCTCTCTCTCTCTCTATCCCTCTCCCCTCCATGCTTCTCACTCCCCTTCCCTCCATTATCTTCCCCTCTTATGTCATTATTCTCTTATCCCCTCTCCCCTTTCTATCCTCTCTTCCTCTTCCCCGTTATCTTCCCCTTTCATCTTACCTCTTTCTCAGGAAGAAGTCCATATTTGGCCATGACTTCCTCCCCCAACAGCAGGGGAAGGAACTCGTTGAAAGTGATGTGTTGGACTTCAGCGATGACTATGCGCCGTGCCTCCTGTGGGGGGGGGGGGGAGACATCAATAGGTAGATGGGGGGTGGGGACATCCATGCGTAGGTGGGGATGGGTTGGGGGGGAGGACATCAATAGATCTTACTGCATAATCTCTGATAACGTACGATCGAAATTTATTAGCATTCGTCGTCCCTTTTCGTATCAGGTCGTATGTTCCAGCATATTCTGAAAATTCACTCTACCTGGTAGAGGGTCTCATCATCCCAGTGTGGGTTGAGATTCGCCAATCGACCCGCCAGTCGGTTGTGCTCTCGGAACCACAGGGTGTGCATGGTGGTCAGGATTAGCTGCTCGTTGACTCGAATCTCTCCTGCGGGAACGGAGGATTAGAGGAGGTAGATTGGAAAGTACAAATGATTGGAAAAGTAGAAATGGTTGGAGCAGGTAAATAGGAAAAGTAGAAATGGTTGGAGCAGGTAAATAGGAAAAGTAGAAATGGTTGGAGCAGGTAAATAGGAAAAGTAGAAATGGTTGGGGTAGGTAAATAGGAAAAGTAGAAATGGTTGAAGTAGGTAAATAGAAAAAGTAGAAATGGTTGGATCAGGTAAATAGGAAAAGTAGAAATGGTTGGAGTAGGTAAATAGGAAAAGTAGAAATGGTTGGAGCAGGTAAATAGGAAAAGTAGAAATGACTGGGAAGGTAGAAATGATTGAAGTGAATAGATTGGAAAGTTAATTCATAGTTGGGGTGTTAACCTATGATCGAGATTCGATGTTTTATCTTCTTATTATAATCATTTTGTCTTCCCTTTCGCGAATACACAAAGATAAACTTCAGATAATACAAAATGAATATTAACAATCAGGCAAAAGGCAGGTTTTAAGAATCACTGTAACAGAATGGCAAAGTATAGAAGAAACAAATATATATTGTCTCATGACCTAAGCAACATCAGACACCCTTTTCTTGCTTCTTCTTCGTCTGTCTTTCTTTGTTAAACGCCACTAATATTCTTGTCTTTTCCGTCCACACTTAATGTCACTCGCTTCTGCCTCTCACTCGCTTCCATATTTTCTATTTTGCTGCCATTGTGCTTGCTTTCTGTCTCTCAGTTTGGGAAATTGTTATTCTAGAAACTCCCCTTGATTTTTTTTGCATAAGATATAGGATCTCGGAAATTGAATATATCACCTTATGACGAAATTATCGATGACAAGGCAGGAGAAATCATCTTTCCTAAGAGAACAATTCTTATACCTCCAATAATATAGAATAATGTTTTTGGCAATCAGCCGATACCATGCCATCTCCTGTTGCAATTGCAGTAATGACTAATCCATCGATGAGCTATGATGTTGTTGAACTAAGTGTATGTTTATTTCTGTGCAGCGTTTTGCACAATACCATCAGATCATATTTCTCCATTTTCTTCAAAGCCCAATGTAAATACAACCAATAAAACTATTCCTAGAAACATCGGAACCTCTCTAGGATTAAAAAGCCCAATGCTTTCGGATCTGTGACCAACGATCCGTTAGAAAGGTTCATAATGCTATTCATCGGATATCGTGTTCTCCCATCAAAGGCTTCATCTGCCAAACTCTCGATCCTCCAGCTCTCCCGCAGAATACCGCTTCCTGGTCTTCATCCAGCTGGTATTTCCGAGGCTCTTATTCCGAGGAACGATGAGGCTGTGTAATGACTAACCCTTTTCGATCTACGATAACCAAAAAACATCTTATTTCTTACTAAATTACCGAGTTCTTTCTTTATTTTCGATACAACGTTTTGGTAATAATATACTTCACCCTTATTTTCAACATGCTTATTTTCCACTGTCTTCTTTATAGATATTATCGCAATAATGGTAAAAAACAATTAATCCTAGTTCCTGGTATAGCTCTAAGTGATTTTTCTTTTCTCGGAATGAGACAGATATATATAGATTAAAAAAGATGGATTACGATATACAAATGTATAAACATACATGCCTGATATACACTTAGACTGAGAGTATGACTCTTACTCACGAAGACTTACGATACGTGCAAACTGATAAATGGCAAATACGGGAAAGTTGATACATGATTCACCAACAACAAATAAAACCCCTGCAGGTGATTCCTCATCAGTCTCTAACGACCACAACACCACATTCTCCCACGGAAAATATTAGCATAAAAATCACAGCAGGTACTCATATTCGAAAACTTAAGGAATTGGGGAACTTAACATTGTCTGCAGTGAAATTAACAGAAACAAGGTTGAAATTCTTGATATTTGCAAAACGAACAAAAGTGGTAAAGCCGAGACTCACGACGATAAGTGTGTACTTTTCGCCGAAAAAGATTAAGGGCATATCTATGGTGTAGCGATGATTCTATCCAAAATAATCACATAGTCGTTACTGGGATACGGTCCAATACCCGATAGACTCCTTAAAGTTAGAATTCAAGGGAAGCCTCATAACATCAGTATTATACAATGCTATGCACTAACGAGCGAAGCTAGCGAAGAATAAATAGAAATCAAAATTGTCATGAGTAACTTAAAAAACGCGAAGGTTAGTAAACAAATAATTACATCGGATTGCTGTGGTACCTACGCTATTGGAGAAAAATGAGACAAGACCTGATCGAAAACAACCTTATTATTGCTAACACACTCTTTGAACTCCATCCTAGGTATCTTTTCACATGGACTTCGCCTGATAAAAAGACACGAAATTGGTTTTATCATGATTAATAACAAATGGAAAGGAAGCCGATTGTCACAGTCATCAGGAACTTTTAATAGCTGATATTAAGATAAGATTCAAGCAGTTACAGAAACCACAATCTCTGGCCAGATACGATTACTCGACAATGAACAATGACTACGCTATCATAATTGCAAACCGTTTTGAGGCACTATTAACCAACGAAACAAGAAGTAATACAAAATGCCTTACGGGAAAGAGCAAAGGAAACGCTGACTGGCAAAGCGAACTCGACTACTGCAAAACAGAGGAAGAGAAACAGGCAATGGATTTCGAAAGAAACTCTTGAGGAGGCTGAGAATAGAAGAGAACGGAAGGAAGGAAGAGGCGTTAATAACCAAGTCGAAGTAGAAAATGATAAGCGGCAAATACAATTGCCCAACAAATGATGAGGAAGGATAAAGAAATCCATATTACTGATCAATGCCGACACATAGAGGTAAACGCTATTACCAACTCGTTAAAAGATCTCTATCAAAGTGTGAAAACCCTAACCAGCAACTTCAAAGCAACTCTTGACACAGTAAATGATGAAAGTGATATATATATATATATATATGATTATATATATATATATATATATATTTATATATATATAATATATATATAAACATTATATATATATATATATATATATATATTTTTTTTTTTTTTTTTTTTTTTTTTTTTTTTTTTTTTTTTTTTTGAAAATGGAGAAGTGAAAGAAAGATTAAAACATTACTGCTGTAAACTGTACCAAGCGAATGATAAAATAACTACTCAAGGATGAACCCAAGATCTAATTTCCAATACAGATAAATATGAACCACCACCATTGTTTTCCGTAGTCAACAAAGCTATTTAAGAACTAAAATATAATAAAAGGCCAGGTTTTGGATAATATTACACCAGAACTGATAAAACGAGGAGGCAGAAATGTAAAAAGATACTTTCATAAACGCTGCATTATTATCTGGATGGAAAAGCAATGACCAGGTGATTGGGTCAAGTCAGTCTTTGTTACAACACCCAAAAAGGGTGATGCACAACAATGTAATAATAACAGAACAATGGCATTAATCAGTCACATAAGCATAAGCGGTTTCAGACCAGAGAAGGGCACAGGAGACCAGATCCTGAACCTCAAATTGGCCATTGAGAAGAAGAAAGAGTCTAACAACAACATTCATCTTTGTTTCATTGACTACAACAAAACATTTGACATGATTTCACACGAAATGATTTGGAATGCCATGCTTGAAATGGGGTTTTCGGCTCATATTGTCAAACTAATCAAGAATTTGTACGGCGGACAGAATGCAGCGGTGAGAACCACACATGGCCTGAGGGAATGGTTCAGTATAGAACAAGGTTTTAGACAAGGCTGGATACTCTCACCGCATCTATTCAAGATCTATTCAGAACAGATAATGATGGAGGTTCTTAAAGGTTTGTTGGTAGTATTAAAGTTGGTGGAATAGCAATTACCAACCTAAGATATGTAGACGATGTCGTTCTATTTGCTGACAGTATAAATGAACTGCAAGATCTAGTGAATAAAGTAAAACTAGCAAGTAATCGGTTTGGACTCGCCTTAAATGCAAATAAAACCAAGGTTATGAAAATTTCTAGGAATGACATTGGGAATGACAACAAACAGATTCTAATAAACACCCAGAGCATGGAACTGTTAGGACTTTATCTAGGTTCAGTGATTACGAATGATACAAAGGAAATAAGACGAAGTTTGGGCATTGCCAAAAGCGCGATGATTTCACTGACAAGTGCATGGAAAGATAAAAGATATCGATAAGAACAAAGATTAGACTTGAACTCTTTAGTTTTCACCACAGCTAGCTACGGCTCGGAATGCTGGTGCTGACTAAAGCGGATAAACGAAGGATTGCAAGTTTCGAAACGTGGTGTTATCACCCACCACTGTAAATCAGCTGGACAAGAAAGATAACTCATGAATGTGTATCAAAGAGAATGGAATGCAAGGAAAAATTATTAACATCAGTAACAAGAAGGAAGATAGTATACGTTGGGCATGTAATGAGGAAACAAACCATGGAGACAGATCTGTTGACGGGAACAGTTATTGGAGAGCGAGGCAAGGGGAGACCTAAAACGAGATACTCAGACAACTTCAAAGATGTGGGTGGCAGAGGGATGGTAGGCATCTATCGGATGGCACAAGACAGAAAGTCACGGAGAATCACAACGATTAATATTGGACATTCTGTTATTTGATGATGACTCAGTCGCCATCTTTACATCAACTGACCGGCATCGAAGCAGAACTGGTTCGGAGAGGTCCTCGTGCATCCTTCGTCGGGAGTGTCCAGCTTCTGCGGCAGGAGTTCACGGAGGCCCAAGGCAGCGAAGACGTTGTTCATCCGCATTTTGCCGCCCCTGAACAACCTCAAGGTCCTGTGGATTGTTAAGAGGCCAGAAAAACCAATTTATATATCATTTTTAGATTATGGTATACTTCTTGTCGTTTTGGGGAACTAATAGTATCGGCAAGTATGAACAGCATGGTCCTTTAAATCTATACTTTAGTTGTAATTGCAATGATGACATTACTAACAAGAAAACTCAAAGAATACAGCAACATCTTTTTAACCCGGTTTAATCCTAATAATAAAGAAAATCGAATGAAACCAAATACTACATTTCCCTTTACAGCAACAGCAGTATTACCAACCTCGCGTGTTCGTCAGTGCTGCCATAGACCGTGTTGACGTCAATCACACCAGCAAGGATATTGAAGGGTGCGCGAGGACCTGGAATATATGCCGTGAACAGTTTTGTTTTACCATTTATGAACGTGTCTGCATCTATCCATCCAGCGATCCAGTCATTCATTCATTCATACATCCATCGACCTATTCATCCTTCCATTAATCAATTTATCCAATAACCCATCCATTCTTCCACCCACCCACCCATTCATTCATCCATCCATCCATCTATCCATCCACCCAACCATCCATGAATTAATCCAAGCTAAAAACAAAACAAAACAAAACAAAACGAAACAAAAACAAAACAAAAAAATCCACAAATAAATTACACATCACCCCCCAAAACAACAACAACAACAACAACGAAAATGAGTGTATAACTAAATAAAATATCCTATAATCCTACCCAACTTGCAATCTTGCCTGACGCCCGAAAAGGCCCTGACGAACTCGAGGCAGGATTGTCCATACAACTTGTAAAATCTGTCGTCCTTCGGGATAGTGATCTCCAGGCAGTGGGGGTCCTTTGGGATTCCTGGAGGAGGGTGACAGCACACTTCAGGCTCGTTCCTCGTCAGGGGATCTGTCAACACGTTTCTATGTTGATAACGAGAATACAGGGGAAGTATACCTTTTGCCGCAGGGTTAGTATCAGTGTAAACCTTTCGTGACAGGAATATTGCATGGTTATGATATATATTTGTTGTAGAAGGAAGGTTGCAAGTTCATTTGATATACTGAAATAACAGGGGAAGGATTTCTTTAGTTTTTGTGTATTAGTGAGCATCTTATTTGACAGGAATATTGCATGATTATGGTCTTATTTTTTGTATAAGGAAGGTTGTTAGGTGCTCGAAATTTGGCCAACTGGATAGAACAAAGCAAATCAGCAAGTTTTCAACAATCAATAGATTCAAACTGTGTTTCTCAAACTCGAAAGACAAACTCTTGAAAAGCGCATTTTGTGTCCACAATCCAAAATCTGGGATATTAAACTACATGTAACAACCCCTTTTAGGTTTAAAACCCACCCTTCTTCTGCAAAAAGGCCTCATATATATGGTCACCCTGTATAAACTGTTATCAGCATACAGCTTTTCACCAATTATATTATTATATATATTATCAATTAATCATGAATTATCAGAATTTTATAAAGAGATGCTAAGAAAACGACAGGATACTGAATTTTTGCAATATGGCTCTGTATTTCCTTGACTGAACCTAATATTACGTGGATGAAAACCTGATTTACATGATAATCTTGTCGCCGCATTTGAATGAAACTTTCATTCAAAGTTTCATTCCAACCAAAAACGCAAAAAAAAAAAAAAAAAAAAAATCTGTTCACTATCCACACGCAGAGACCTTAGGGGGACCTCAGAGGGGAAGTCAGGGAAAGCTCACCGAGGGGCGTGGCAGTGAGGGTGAAGTCGTGGTCCATGAACTGCCCCCAGGCGACGACGAAGAGCGTGATGGCGTGGTCGTGGTAGCCTCCGTCGCGGTGGATGCTGGATGATACCCGGCGTGGATTTGGAAGGGTGCCACCGGGGACATGGCTCTCTCGTGGCGCTCCAAGGCCATCGCTGTACGCCGGGGGGACCAGTCTGCGATGGCAGATGAGCGCTTTTGAGTCTGTATCGGTCTCGCTGAGTCTTAATCTGTTTATCTGTCTATCCATATACTCAATCACGAAAACACACACGCACACACATACATATGTAATAATAATAATAATAATGATAGAAAATAAACATACTCTCCCGTTCTGACCTCGCAAAAGCAGCTCTGGTGGCGCCCCACGTCGGGAAACGCAGGTTATTGCAGAGTCCATCATGGCGCCTGTATCTGCCCGGCACGCAGGTCATAGGGGAGGCGAAGTCAGGGCAGTACCTCGCCACGAGCGTCTTGCCCACGTCCACCTCGGGCAGCAGCGTCCATACCTCCTCGGAGCTTAGGCCGTATCTAGGCAGTTATTAATCAGTCCATCAGTTATCGTTCATTAGGCCATCCATTCACATATCCGATCGCTTATCCGGTTTTCCATTAATTTGTTCATTCATATGATTAATCTTTTCATCCATCAATTTATCTATCCATTCATTCACTCATTTTATCCATCCCTCCTTCCACATACCCACCCACCCATCCACCCACCCACCCATCCACCCACCCACCCATCCACCCACCCACCTAACAAGCCATCACACTCATTAACCCATCCATCTATTCACCTATCCATCCATCCATCCACCCACCCACCAACCTATCCACCCACCAACCCACCCACCCATTGACCCATCTAACAAGCCATCCCACTCATTAATCGATCAATCTATCCCCCTATCCACCCAACCATGCATTCCGTCTCTCAGTCCATGTAAATACGGGACACGTGCTTATCTGAACTCACGTTGTGGCCAAGATCCGTGTCGTGTCTAGCAGAATATCCCCTAAAGGAGCTATGTCTTCGGGCTCCCACGCTCCCACGGGCCGTCGTAAGTTCCCTGATACAAATACAAAAGGATGAAAAGAAATAACATAAAAAGCTATAGCAGAAATGAGATAAATAACATGAACTCAAAAGCGGTTATTGTTCTTCGAGAGAAAAACGTTTTTTTTTTTTTGTTTTTTTTTTTCTCAGATGCGGTTTCCTTTGCCGTTTGTAGGAAGATATTGTGGTAACGGTTTATAGATATGTTATTATATCCACCGAAAGGAGAGAGAGAGAGAGAGAGAGAGAGAGAGAGAGAGAGAGAGAGAGAGAGAGAGAGAGAGATGAGAAAAAAGAGAGATACAGATAGATAGATAAACAAACAGATAGATAGATAGATAGAGTGATAGATAGATAGATAGATAGATAGATAGACAGACAGACAGATAGAGAGATAGATAGAGATAGATAGATAGATAGATAGATAGAGACAGGCGGACAGACAGACAGCCAAACAGATTATCAGTCAGACAGACAAGTATAGTCAAACAAACGGAGGCGAAGACTTTTAGTTGGAACATGCAAGCACCTGGATTTTACCTCTTGCTGCCAACGCACTTTGGAGCGCCGCATCCACAGCCTGGTATGTGATGCAACCGGCCCCTGGGAACCTGTTGGACGAAATAAGGGCATAACGTCACGTAATGGTAGACACAATCGCTAGTAATAAGATGATGGCTTCTTAACATTTTACGTGATGCAGTGACGACAAAATCATCTTGTTAACTCTTACTTCCTGGTTAAAAGTGAAAATATAATGTATAACCACGTCTAGACTGTTATGACCTCTGCTGTCATTCTAATTGAACATTTCTATTGCAGAATTGTGTTTCTCAACCTTTATGGTCTGGCGACACACTAAAAATATGTCTTGGATCAAATATTTTCTCCGTGAATATACGAATGTATCATATATATGCAAAGTTTTGTAAATTACTCTATGAGAAAACTGAAGAAAAAAATAAATGAATGGAAAACAGTACCTCCAAAGACAAGAAATACACACCTGTAAAATAATCTGCGAAACAGAGGTAGAGACCCATTGCAATATAGACAAAAAGGAAAGACAGACAAAGGTGATATAAAGACAGTTATTAGTCTTGACAAATGTAAAATAAAGGTATGAATGAGAATGAATATCTTCACAATGCAAGAGATTTAAATGACTGGTTTCGAGTATCTCTTCGTCAGCGATAAGATATATATCGAAACCGGTCAAATACATCTCATGTAGTGTGAAGATATTCATTCCCGTCCATACCTCTTCTACAGGTAATGAGACAACACCACTTCTTACTGTGGCAGATCGAGGACGTTGAGCGGGTCCTGCAGTCGAGAGTAGGGGCGCGTCGGTACGAAAGCACAAGATCGCTTCTGTACGTTGAATTTGGCTTCCGTGTTGTTTAGCAGGCTTAAGGTTATGGCAATTATCTGTACACTGAAATAGTAGATGTTCATGTGATCAGATTTTGTGTGTGTTGTTTAGGTATTCCATATCACCTCTGTTTTTTTAAGTATGTGAGTAGGTGAATTTTGGGGGGGTGCTGTGTTTAATTTTTCAAGGTGATTAAACGAAACTATGTCTATATCAAATATACGTAAACGCCATTCCACATTCATTCTCATATAATCCTCCGTCAAAACCCGTGTGTAAGATACTTGAATAGAGATATGATTAATTTAAAAATATATCGTATATCCCTATCATCAGCTTGCTATATATCCCCGTGATATTTTCTCGTTCTGCTACATAAACATTGTTTTATAATCCTGTATAATATTAATATTGCAGTTCATGATTTTGTTCTTTCAACTGTATTTGTATCCATGGCCTCATCAGACACACACACACACACACACACACACACACACACACACACACACACACACACACACACACACACACACACACACACACACACACACACACACACACACACACACACACACACACACACACACACACACACACACACACACACACACACACACACACACACACACACACACATCGTTTACATGTACAGTGAGAGTGTTGGTTAATGAATGAAGCTACGTTTAGGTGATTGTGCGGGCGTGACTGTGCATCTTTTTAGGTAAAAGATTAGAAATCCAGAAACGTCTGTATCCGTCCATTCAGGTGTTCTCGCCTTTGGGTCACGAAAACATCGCAAATAGTTGTATTCTAATGAGTGTGATTGCTAAAATGTGTGTGTGTATGTGTGTGTGTGTGTGTGTACGTATATATACATGCATGCATACATACATACATACATATATACATATATATATATATATATATATATATATATATATATATATATATATATATATATATATATATATATATGTAAACACACTGACATATATACGCATACAATACTTTGTTTTGTATGAAATCTCACCACTTAAGTCAAGAGGCAAGAGAGCTCGAAAGACTACCAAATGCATACAAAGAAAGTAAAGAAAGCCCTTTTGTTTCCTTTTCTCAACGCTGTACGGTCGACCGCTCACGAACTCTCACGCCCTTTGACTGAGCCGAACTTTCTTTAGTCCCCCTAAGGCTTTGGGTGACACCGGAGCGTCACATCTTCGTTTTCTATAAATTCGCTCTCATAGAAAACCAAATTCTTTTATTAGTGGACTATGCTTTGTTCCGCTAAACGACTTTCTTTTACTGCACTGGTTGTATAGGGTATTAAAATAAGTCGATTCTCAGATAGAAGTTTGAATTATAAGTGAATTATAATAACTTACATCCAATGTGCTATTCAATTACAAATATAAAACTTTAGATCACGCACTCACACATAAGCTTACTTTCTTTCTCACACGGAAATGAACATACAACAAACCCAGACACATACACGCGTTCGATAACACACACACACACATACGTACACACATATGCATAGACAAAAACATACAACAAAGTTATTTCATCACCATTAGTCATATAGATATCCCTTTACAAAACTAAAACTAATCCTTAAGTTTACATGTTAATCCATGCTGGCAAAGGAAGGATGTGGCTCACCGCTGGTCAGTACCGATTTATCCAACCATCTATCTATCCACACACACACACACACACTTACACACACACACACACACACACACACACACACACACACACACACACACACACACACACACACACACACACACACACAACACAACACAACACACTCAAAAAAGGATATAGATAAACTGGAAGAAGCCCAGAGATATGAGCCACGAAGAAAAACTACAGAAAATAGGACTTACTGCTGAAGAAAGAAGAAATAAAAGTGACATGATTATGATGCTCAAGGGAAGGGTGAAGTTATACAAAGATGACTTTATAATTTTGGACACAAGAAAGATGGGAGGACGCAGTAAAAAGTTGATGAAAGT
>NC_051402.1:30737169-30739669 GCF_015228065.2 Penaeus monodon | reverse complement strand
TGAGAGAAAGTAACTTATTTTATGATTGTTATTAATGAATCACTGTTTTACGACTGTTTTACGTATTTTTTATGATAATTGTAATTTTCTTATTGCTTCTGCTGATTGTTTTAATGATTTTATTTGTGGTTTTATCTTTTGTATGTTTTCTTTTATTATAACATTTCCTATTTATTATTTTAATATTTTTTTGTGCTACGCTTCCGTCCGCGGAAGTTAATGTAACCCCCTGGTTTATGTTTAATAAATGAAGTGGATACTTTGACTGTTGTGACGACCCTTTGGATTTACCTTTACCTGGATTTACACCGTGGATGCTGAAACAAGGTTGTACTGCCCCTTTTACTTGCCTCGGTGTATCTATGCTGGACGTGTTAATCCTTTTACATAACATTTTACTGTGAACCATGTGTGCTTTGTCTTTTACTTTTTACTTATTCTGAATTTTACTTACTTTTATCTTGCGCTTTTACTCGTTTCTTTTATTCACGCTTTACTCTTTTACTTGAGCTTTTACTTTTTTTTTTTTTTTTTTTTTTACTTTTTCCTGTCTTTAAGCCCTTCTGGGACACTGTATTTCTTAAGCCCTTCTGGCGTATTTTTATTAGTTCTTAAGCCCTTCTGGACTTTTTATCGTAATAGCTTGTTTTACTTTGGTGCCTTCTGCACGGTTCTTTTGTTCATTTTACGATTTTGTATTTTATTTACCATGCATTATCTTCATATTAGTCACGCTCCTGGTAGGCCTGCATCTCCGGGGATAGTTGGCCTGTGAGGTCGTGTGGGTTCTGAGCCTTCAGCTTGGTCCCCTCACCCCCTTTTCGAGGAACGAACGGGGCCCTCATTTTCCTTGGCCTCTAAGCCTGAAGTCTCCCGCCTCACGGGTGGCCTCATTTGGGTTCCTCTGTCACATAACCTTGCAAAGGAAGAAGGGAAAAACAGATATACACGAAATATTCAAAACTACCTAATTATATATTTCAGATTATGTATTGTTCATCCTTCTAACCGATATACAAAGAGAGAGAGAGAGAGAGAGAGAGAGAGAGAGAGAGAGAGAGAGAGAGAGAGAGAGAGAGAGAGAGAGAGAGAGAGAGAGAGAGAGAGAGAGAGCGAGAAAGAGAGAGAGAGAGAGAGGAAGGAGAAAGGGAAAACGGTGACAAATACACACGAAATATTCAAAACTACCTAATTTTATATTTCAGATTATGTTTTGTTCATCCTTGTAACCGATTTTCAAATACGCAAACAAGGCCAACTCACCTAAATTAATTTCACGGTAACAGCAACAGGTAATACTTCAAAGTTAAAATGCTACTATTGCGCGTATAGTTGTCCCGGAAACTTTATTCATAAATTGAATATAAATTTACATGAAAAAACAAAACAAAAACAGTATGCCATTTCGGAATGCACTGCTCCGGAAACCAAGATTATCCTTTGAGATTATCGGAAAAGTCGTAACTTTTTCTTTAATAAAAACACCTAAAATAGTCACTTCAAATTAAAAGGAGATTAGGTGCCCTCACTGTTTTTTTTCGGTAATGACACATCATTATAACCAGTTCCTCCTTAAAATTCAGCCTATTACATCAGACGACCAGGTTATCATTGATATCCTTGTTATAGCACAATGTATTAGTCTGAAAGACGATGGTATTCTCGTGAAACAGCAAGTGAAAAAGATAGGTTCGTCTTGAAAACATGCTAAAGAAAACGGGGACCTTATTGGGGACACTTCGATAATTTGCTTGTTATTCTGTGTTTGTATTCTCATTCTTTTCTTTGCTCCGAAGGTGCATTATAATGACCTAATCATTTTACTGTCAATACTAAGATGGCCATAGGAAAGTAGAATTATGGACTAGTGTTCAGAGAAGTCGGCTAAAGTTAACGAAACTGTGGGACCCTACTGATTGTGGTGTAATTGAAGTTCAAAGGTTGCATTTTCAAGAAAGAAAGAAAGAAAAAAAAAGAAAGAAAGAAAGAAAGAAAGAAAGAAAGAAAGAAAGAAAAACTGTCCACGAACCTCATAATCTCGAACCTTCTTGAATGTAAACAATACTGCGAGCTTTCAGGAAAGATCATAGATGGCGCTGCGTACATTTGTGTCGAGATAAGAAAGAAAGAAAGAAAAAAAAATAAATAAAAAATAAATTGATGACACTATTCTTCCATTTCTTTTATCCAATGGTTCTTAATATTTATCTCTATATATATATGATTTAAGATAAACGATAATTTATATCTTAAATTATTCGTCATACATAACCTATCTATCGTCACTTCCTCGATCGCTTTTTTTGTATACGCTTGACATTTCGACCCCAGTGCCCTTGGTGCTAACATGAGCAGGTTGATTTTTTTTATTGAAATTTACTGTAAGTATTAAATACATTTTTGAAAATTTATGTGCCCATGGAGTTATAGTGAAGACATTTAATTACTCGACGGCGGTGAGTGTAGAGTAAGATCCTGTGTTAAGGGACACAAGAAAAGG
>NC_051402.1:30717169-30719669 GCF_015228065.2 Penaeus monodon | reverse complement strand
TAGAAGAACCATTGGAGGAGCAACGGTGCAGCAAGTCTGACAGAAGGCAGGATCGTGATCGCCGGAAGAGTGTGAGTGACGGAAGGGCAGGCCCTGGGGCCACATCACCGCTGGATGTAGGACTTCGGAGCCTCGGTGAAGACATCTCGCAGTTGTGGTTCTCTGAAAATAATCTCCAACTCTTGGAAGATTATTTTGAAGAAAGATTCATTCATTTGAGATTTGCGAAGTTCTGGCTTCGCCCGGGCCTTCATATATATGGCCCGGCCTGTGTCAGCTATTTATGGCTGTCTCATTTTGTTCTCTGGCACTCTATGCTTACCGTGGTGGCGGGATTGCCAGCAGGCGTTACTGCCGCCATGGTGTAAGCATGCGGCATAATGTCATTACCAGCCCGGCGGCTATTGTGGGCGGACCCTGTCTCAGAAATTTTATGTGCTCACAATTTTGTAATTAATGTACCAATGTGGCGTTTGGCTCGCTACAGTGCATGCAACACCCTTCTTCATGATCAATTGTCTGTGTGATCTGCCATGCGCAATGGTAACCTAATCTGATTCTGTAAAGAATGACTTCGGTACCTCTATTGATTGCTTCAGAGAGTGCCAGTGGCTCATAGCCTGTGGCGTCTGAATACCATCTGGCCGAGGGGGAGGATCTCGTTTTCTCTCTGTGGAGCTGCAGGAGGAGGGCACGAGCTGTGGCATTACACTTCTGTCTTAGGATTTTTCGGTTTTATGATCATTGGATTTGGGGTTATACCACCCCATCCTGGCTCCCTGTAGGACACCGGATGCGGCAGGCCATCACATAGCCAACGTACTTGAGACTTTCCCAGAGATTGCTCTTCTTAACAGCTAAGAGCCAACACATGTCAAAGGAGGGGGCCTAGACCTCACCTTGGGTACTGCGGCTCTGGTGGAGAGAATTAGATGATGTGTCAATGAGACTGTCACAAGTTATGGCACTGTTACTGCCCTCATGGATGCTGGCCCAGCCCAAATGCCACAAGCAAATCCAAGATGGAAAACAGACAAAGTCAACTGGCAAGCCTTTCATAATGCCTTGGCCCAGTGTCTTAGAAGCAATGAACCCACATAGTGTGAAAGCGTGGAAGTGCTTGAAGCCAGGCATTTCCATAAATCAAGCAGCCTCACAGACTATACCTAAAACTCGGTCATGGTCCAGGAGATGTAAAAATGCCTGGTACTCTAATGATGAGATTAAGGAAGTCAACCACAGAATGAAAATGTGTAGAAAACATTTTCGAAGGCAAAGAACCCCTGACAACCTAGCCCTCCTAAGGGAAAGTTGTCAGGGATGCCAAGGAAACTACCATGAGTCAGGCAGGAAAAGTAACTGGAATGGTGTGACTCCTTTG
The DNA here is from genome assembly GCF_015228065.2 of Penaeus monodon. Classification (NCBI taxonomy): domain Eukaryota; kingdom Metazoa; phylum Arthropoda; class Malacostraca; order Decapoda; family Penaeidae; genus Penaeus; species Penaeus monodon. The sequence continues at coordinate 30,718,288 of NC_051402.1, read as the reverse complement.
ACCACTGAACCAGCCTTACAGAGCTGTGGCAACGGGTCAGGCGAGTTACTAGCCGCTCAGCCCCAAGGTGCACACACCGCGACCCTCAATCAGAAGTAAACAGACTGGCGCAGGAGTCCTCTGTGAGAACATGCAGCAACAGTTTGCCAGCAGATCTGAGGGCAAACCAAGAACACCTACAACCAGAAAGGGCAGCTGAACCCAATAACTCAAATGTTATCTTCTCTCTGAGGAACTAAGACAAATTACAGAAACAGTTCTTGCACAGCCCTAGGTTCTGATGGGATCTCGTTCCCCATCATTTCCTATCTAAGACTGACAGGTGGGCTTGCATTCCTGCAACTCATCAACAAGTCCTGGGAAACTTCCATTCTTCCCCAGAGCTGGAAGAGGGCTATCATAGTTCCCATCCCAAAACCAAAGGAGCCAGGGAAGTACCGCCCCATCTCTCTCCTCAGCTCTGTCAAGACGGTTGAGAGAATGGTACTAAACCGACTCCAATGGAAAATGGGACCCCCACATGAACACCTCCATGGGTTCACAAAGGGGCATGAGCACAGCACATAGAATAGCCACACTCTTCAGCACAATCAAATCCAAATCCAAAGCCATGGCTCTGAGACAAAATTTTCAAGGCACAAGTATGAGAATCCAGGGAATGGACTTAGAATGGGTCCAGGTCTTCCTGGCATGGCAGATCATACAGACAATTGACTATGCCCACAACAGCCACCGGGCTGGTAATGACATTATGCCGCATGCTTACATCATGGCGGCAGGAGCACCTGCTGGCAGTATCGCCACGACGGTAAGCATAGTGTCGGAGAATAAAATCAGACAGCCATAAATAACTGACACAGGCCGGGCCATATGCATGAAGTCCCGGGCGAAGCCAGATCTTCGCAAATCTCAAACAATGACAACAAAATTCATCAGTTGTCCTGTGTCTTTGGCCTGTGTGCTTCCTTCCGCCACGTGACCTTGCCTGCTCCGCTGGATCCTCTCCCTTCTGTTTTGTATATATCCTGTTATGTTCTGTGTAATTTAGTGTTTTAGCAGTAAAACCTTCTGTATGATTCCTCTGGTGTGTTTCCGTTGATCTGACCACTCTGATTCCTT
>NC_051402.1:30684669-30699669 GCF_015228065.2 Penaeus monodon | reverse complement strand
TTAATTTAAGGGAAATGGGGAACTATGTATTCTCGAAAGCTTTGAACAAAACAGTGGAAAATGAAACCTGACACGTTTTAAAATTTTTTTTTCCGGGGGGGGGCGTGATAGGGACTTTTGCCAGTAGCCGTAAAACCGGGAAAAAACATCTTTCATTCGCCCTCAAAAAATTATGAAAAATGTTGACTTAGCCTTTCCCTGGCTTTTCCGCGTGATTTTACTTTACACCCCCCGAGGTTTTAAAAAGAATTTCCGTCATAGAAAAGGTTTCGACTCCTGGGATAAGCAGGGGACAGAAAGTTTTTTGCGAAATTTAAATCACTGGAGCCCGGGAAGTCAAAGGGTTTTTTAAAAAAATATAAAACCCTTTACAGAAAGGGGGAAGAGGGGGAAATTTTTTGGGGGGCATATATACAAATTTTCCTATTTCTTTACTTAATGGGAAATATGCACAAACACACCCCCAAACACACACACCCCACACAAACACACACACACAAACACACACACCCCACCCCACACAACGCACACAACACACACACACACAACACCCCCACAAAACCCCCAACACACATCCCAAAAACCACTTTACACCCCACATACCCACAAACACAACACACACACATACACACAAACAAATACAAAACACAAACACACTAAAAAAAAAAAAAAAAAAAAAAAAAAAAAAAAAAAAAAAAATATATAAAAATAAAATTTTATAATTTTATATATAAATATATATATATAAATATACTATATAATAAAAATATATATATATAATACACACAAAACACACAAAACCAAAATACATATTTATTTTTTTATTTATATAAAGGTATTTGATGGACTCGCGATTTCAGGTTGTATATAACGCACAGCCCGGGATTATTTTCATACTGGCTCCCGGTTGATTCCCTAGTAGATATTAAGCTCACTCCATGCAGGCAGCGCATCGGGGGGCGAAAAGTAACGTTAAAAGAGGGAGTTTTTTGGTGTTGTTTTGGCTTTAAAGAAAGGGGATGGTGGTTTAAAACCCAAAAATTATGGACCCGTTCTTTAGAAACTGTTTCTGTTTAAGAAATTAGGGGAAATTTATTAATTATTTTATTACCCTCATAAATTTTAAATACCCCGCTGATTTTGAGCTGGGTGTTAAAATCTTTTTTATAAATTATTACTGTTATAATTATTTTCCCAACCCTATTATTTTATTATATTTTTATTATTATTATTATTATGAGATGTATTAGTTTTTTATATTATTATCATTTTTCATTAATTTTTCCTTATCATTATCATTATAAATTTTTATGATTATTATTATTTTTATTATTTTTTATTATATTATTATTATTATATACTACTATTATCACATCATTATTTTTTATCTTTGTTATTTTTCTCATTAATATTGTTAAATTATCATATCTTCCCAATTTTTATTATTATTATTTACTTTTTATTTTATTATTATTATTACCCTTTTTATTATTTATTATTATTATTATTATTATTATTTTTACTTTTATTATTTTTATCTTTAATTAATGTTATTATCATTACATTTTTAAATATTATCTTTAAACAGTTATTGATACTTTATTACTTTTTCCCTTTATTTTTCCCAATTTTTATTCATAGTTTTTCCCTTTTAAATCTTAATTTAGTATTACATTATGCCTTTAAATAATAATAATAAAAATTTAACATTAATAATGATAAATAATAAAAAAAATAATGATAATAATACTTTAAAATGGGAATTGTAATAAAAAAATTTTTATTTATCATTATACTGACATTTTTATTTGCACATATCAAAACATCCACCCACATAAATAACCCAAAATCTTAGGGTTTATGATTATGATGATTAGCAATATTATGATAACAGTACTAATAAAGTGATTATTTTACTTATTTTTATTATTATTTTTCATCATAATTTTTTTAACCCTTATTATTATTGTTTTATTATTTTTGGGTTATTTTTGTTTTATTAAATCATTATTGTTTCTATTTCAACCATTAAAATTTTTTCTCACTATATGCGGATCTTTCAGCATCTTTAGTTCATTAACATATATTTTTTATCAAATCATCATCAGTCCTGCTATCCTTAATTCTTTTCTTTTACATTTGCTCATCACAGAAAAGACGGCAATGGTAAATATTATACGAAGATATTTTTTTTTTAACTCCCCAGGGGGTTTTTCTTATTGTCGAGGGTTGTATTCGGGCGAACTTTGCTTCACATCTGAAATCGTTTCAGTTTTAATTTTTCGGGAAAACGAGTGTGAGTTGAATACTGTTTTTTTTTTTTTTTTTTTTTTTTTTTTTTTTTTTTTTTTTTTTTTTCTCGCGTGGAAACTCTTGCTCTAATTAGGTTTTACAATGAAAATGTTATGTGACTTGTGACAGACGGGGAAATGTGATCGCATTATAATACACACACGAGCACACACACACACACACACACACACACGCCACAAACACACACACACAAACACACCACAAAAACCCCCACACACAAACACAATTATATTATATATATAATTTTATAAAATAAAATATTTAAAAAAAACCTTTTAAAAAAATATAATATTTTATATATATATATATTATATATATATAAAATAATTATATAATAAGCATATTAAATATATATATATTTAATAGATATTATAAAATATATATATATATAAATATATTATATATTTTATATATATATATATATATTTTTTTTAAAATTTAATATATATATTTCATGTTATTCTCCCTTCCCTCTCTCTGTCTTGTGTTTCTCGGTTCCCCCTTTTTTAAACCCCCGGTTTCTTCTTACACTTTTTCCGCCTTTCAAAAACCCCCCCTCTTTTTCCCTTCCTCCCTGCCCCCCCCCTCTCTTTCTCTTTTTCCCCCCCTGCCCCCCCCTCTCTTTCTCTTTTTCCCCCGCCCCCCCCCTCTTTTTCTCTTTTTTCCCTCCCTTGCCCCCCCTCTCTCTATTTCCCTTGCCCCCCCCCTCTTTTTCTCTTTTTCCCTCCCTGCCCCCTTCTCTTTCCTTATTTCCCCCCTGCCCCCTTTTCTTTTTCTCTTTTTCCCTCCCTTTCCCCCCCCCCTCCTTCTTATTTTTCCCCAGCCCCCCCCCCTTTTTCTCTTTTTCCCCCCCTGCCCCCCCCCCTCTTTTCTATTCCCCCTGCCCCCCCCCTCCCCTTTTTTCTTTTTCCCCTCCCTGCCCCCCTCTCCCTTTTCTCTTTTTCCCTTCTCCCCCCCCTCTCTCTTTCTCTTTTTCCCTCCCTGCCCCCCCCCTCTCCTTTCTCTTTTTCCCTGCCTGCCCCCCCTGTCTTTCTCTATTTCCCTCCCTCCCCCCCCCTCTCTTTTTCTATTTCCCCCCGGCCCCCCCCCTCTCTTTTTTTTTCCCTCCCTGCCCCCCCTCTCTTCTTATTTCCCCCCCTGCCCCCCTCTCTCTTTCTTATTTCCCCCCCCTGCCCCCCCCTCCTTTCCTTTTTCCCCCCGGCCCCCCCCTCTTTCTCTTTTTTCCCCCCCCCTGCCCCCCCTTCTTTTTTCATTTCCCCCCTGCCCCCCCCCCCCTTTTTCCCTTTTTCCCCCCCTGCCCCCCCTCTTTTTTTTTTTTCCCTTTGCCCCACCCCCCTCTTTCCTATTTCCTCCTGCCCCCCCTCTTTTTTCTATTTCCCCCCTGCCCCCCCCCCTCCCTTTCTTTTTCCCTCCTGCGCCCCCCCCTTTTTCCCTTTTTTCCCCCCCCCTCCCCCCCCCTCTTTTCCCCAAATTCCCCCCTGCCCCCCCCCCTCTTTTTTTTCCCCTTTTTTTCCCCCCCCTCCCCCCCCCCTCTCTCTCTTTTTCCCTCCTCCCCCCCTCTCTTTCTCTATTTCCCTCCCTGCCCCCCCCCTCTCTTTCTCTTTTTCCCCCCCTCCCCCCCCCTTCTTTCTCTTTTTCCCCCTCCCACTCCCCCCCCCCTCTCTTTCTCATTTCCCCCCCTGCCCCCCCCCCCCTCTCTCTTTTTCCCCCCCTGCCCCCCCTCTTTTCCCCAATTTCCCCCCCCTGCCCCCCTCTTTTCTCTATTTCCCCCCCCTCCCCCCCCCCCTCTTTTTCTCTTTTCCCTCCCCCCCCCCCTCTCTTTCTCTATTTCCCTCCCTCCCCCCCCCCTCTTTTTCTTTTTTCCCTCCCCCCCCCTCTCTTTCTATTTCCCCCCCGGGCCCCCCCCCTTTCTTTCTTATTTCCCTACCCCGGCTCCCCCCCCCCTTTTTTCTCTTTTTCCCCCCTGCCCCCCCTCTCTTTCTTATTTCCCCCCCGGGCCCCCCCCTTCTCTTTCTCTATTTCCCCCCCTGCCCCCCCTCTTTCTCTATTTCCCTCCCTGCCCCCCCTCTCTTTCTCTATTTCCCCCCCTGCCCCACCCCCTCTTTTCTTTTTTCCCCCCCTCCCCCCCCCCTCTCTCTCTTTTTCCCCCTCCCTGCCCCCCCCTCCTCTCTTTTCTTTTTTCCCCCCTGCCCCCCCCTCTTTTTCCTTTTTCCCCTCCTGCCCCCCCCTCCTTTCTTTTTTCCCTCCCCCCCCCCCCCCTTTTCTTTTTTTTCTCTATTTCCCTCCCTGCCCCCCCCCCCCCCTTTTCTCTATTTCCCCCCCTGCCCCCCCCCTTTTTCTCTATTCCCTCCCTGCCCCCCCCTCTTTCTCTATTTCCCTCCTGCCCCCCCCCCTTTCTTTTTCTCTTTTTTCCCCCCCTGCCCCCCCCCTTTTTTCTCTATTTCCCCCCCTGCCCCCTCTTTTCTCTATTTCCCCCCCTCCCCCCCCCCCTCTCTTTCCCCTTTTTCCCTCCCTGCCCCCCCCCCCTCTTTCTTTTTACCCCCTTTGCCCCCCCCTTTTTTCCCTTTTTTCCCCTCTTTTCTCAAATTTCCCTCCGGCCCCCCCCCTTTTTTCTATTTCATTCCCCCCCCCACCCCCCCCCCCAAACCCCCCCCGCCCCCCACCCCCCCCCCCCCCTTTTTTTTTTAATTTCCCCTCCCGCCCCCCCCCCCTCCCCCTTTTCCTATTTTCCCCCCTCCCCCCCCCCCTCTCTCTCTCTTTTTCCCCCCCTTGCCCCCCCCCCCCTTCTCTCTCTCACCCCTCCCTCCCCCCCCCCCCCTTTTCTCTCTTTTTCCCCTCCCTGCCCCCCCCTCTCTCTTATTTCCCTCCCTGCCCCCCCTCTCTTTTTTTTCCCCCCCCCCCCCCCCTCCCTCTCTCTCTTTTTCCCCCCCCCTGCCCCCCCTCCCTCTTCTCTATTTCCCTCCCTGCCCCCCCCCTCCCTCTCTCTCAAATTTCTTCTCTCTGTTATGCTACGAACCGCGAACGAAGCTTTGAAAGAGCTTCTGTCCTTTTTTGGGTTCACAGCTGTAAGTGGGCCTGTGTGCGAAGAGCTTCTGTCCTTTTTTGGGTTCACAGCTGTAAGTGGGCCTGTGTGCGAAGAGCTTCTGTTTTCCAGAGAAACTGGAACTCGAATCTCTTGTAAAAAATTTTTCTACCCCTGGAAATACCTTTTGAAAAGGGGAAAAATCGTTTAAAAAAAGACTTTCAAAAACAAAACCCCACACAACGCACGCACAAACACACACGCATGAACAACCACCCTTGCAAACAAATCATAAACCCCAAAAAACCAATACACACAAAAAAAACATCCCCCCCCCAAAAACCCCCCCCCCCCCCCCAAAAAACCCCCCCTTCCAGCCTTACCCCCCAAAAAACCCTTCCCCCCCCCCCCCCACAAAATCCCCCCCCAAACAAAACACAAACACACCTCCCCAACAACAAAAACCCCCCCACCACACTCAAATATCCCCCACCCCACTCACACAAACTTTTCCCCTTTAAAAAAGCACCCCCCCCCCCACCACACAAACCCCCCCCCCCCCCACCCCAAAATTAAACCCCCCCAATAAACACACACAAAAAATCCCCCCCACACACAAACATCCCCCCAACCCCTCACAAAAAATTCCCCCCCCCCCAACCGCACACCCCTAACACCCCCCCACCCACCAGACACTTTTTCCCAAAATTCCCATCATAGGGTTTTCTGAGTTTTGGGGTGCTGAAAAAGAGGGGAAAAAAAAGATAAATATTTTGGAAATGTGGGGTTACAGACGAGAAATCCCGTTTTAAAGCGGGGAAGAGAAAAAAAACGAATGATGAAGTGCTGAGAAAAATAAATTGTAAAGACCGGGTGGTTTGGGCATCTTTAACCCAAAAGGAAAAATTTAAAATTTTTTTGGTCATGGAAAGAGAAAATAAAAAATTTTTGAAAAAAAAACTTTCTGGGCAGGGATGGGTGATAGGGAAAAAAAAAGGGAAGGGGGCAAACCGAAGACAAGGGCTGAAACGACAACATCAAAGATATTTGCGGGGTTTTGAAGGTACAAGTGGAAAGAAAAACGCCCAAAATCGAGTTGAGAACGAAAAGGGTGATTGGGGAGGCACGGCTGCTCAAAAAATGGCATACCTTTTTGATGATGGCTACAAAATACAAACATCCCTCTACCACACAAAAAAAATCCTTTACCACAAACACAAGCATTTTCCCCGCCCCCACAAAAAATGCCCCCCCTCCCAAAAATAAACCCCCCTCCCGGGAAACAAAACATTTCCCCCCCCCCATCAAAAAACATACATCTCCCCCTCCCACCACAAAATTTAAAAATCCCCCCCCAACCCGGGCACCCCCACACACACAAACATTGCCCACCACACACACACATAAACGTTGCCCAACACACACAAACATCCCCCACCACACCACACACAAAAATATTCATCTACGTCACCCCACAAAAACAAACACACCCCCCCAAAAAACATCAAACATCCACCCCCTTTTTACAAAAAAAATCCCCCCCCCACACACACAAACATCCCCCACACACATACATATCCCCCCTCGCACACTCACCCTACACCCTCACACACACAAACATCCCCCCACACCTAAACATCCCCCCACCACACGCAAACACCCCCCCCCCCCACCACACAAAACACACCCCCCCCCCCCCCCAAAACGCAGGCACCCCCCCCACAACACAAAAAATACTACCCCATCCCCCCCCCCACAAAGCAGGCACCCCCCCCCCCCCCCCCCAATTCACCTCATCCCCCCACCAAACGCAACCCCCCCCCCCCCCACACACACTCACCCCATCCCACCACACACACGCAACCCCCCCCCCACACAAAACACCACAAAACACCCCTCACCCCCCTCCCACCACACACACACAAACATCCCCCCCCCACAACCAAACACACAATGCCCCCTCCCACCAAAAAACACACAAACATCCCCCTCCCGCACCCCCCAGACACTCACCCTTTCATGGTCCCTTTTATGTTTGTTCCGGGGAACCCGGCTGTCCCCATAATTGGCAAATTATCCTGAAAAAGGTTTTTTATCGCTACAGCAAAACCCCCGTCAAAGCTTATTTTCTTCTCCTTAAAATTCCCCACTATGAAAAGAGCACGCAGGGAAAAAGGGTTTAAAATTTCATTTAAAATTTAGAGAAGCTTTATTTTAAAGAAGTTGTATTGTCTCAGGGAAAGTGCCCCGAAGTGTTAAACTTAGTTTTTTTTAACTCCCCCCCCCCAAAAAAAAACGCCCTTTAATGTTTTTTCAAACCGACATTTACTTTTAAAAAATTTGTGTTCAAGTAAAAAAAAAGGTTTACTTTTTTTTACAATTGGTGGCCCGTACTTATTTCATGAGCAGCCACAATATTATGAAAAATGGCTGAAAAAAAAACCAAAATGCATTTTTATTAGGGCACACACACACATCATGACCCCACATATAATTTTTATATGTGTGTGGTGTGGGGGTGTGTGTTTTGTGTGTGAGTATTATACATTTTTATATATATAAAATATTATAATATTTTAAAATCTTATATATTTTTAAATTTTAATATGTATATATATATATATTTTATAAATATATATATATATATTATTTTATATAATATTATTTAATTTTAATTTTAAAAGTATATTTTTAATATATTTTTTTTAATAAATATAAATATTATTAAACACACCCCCCACACACACACACAAACACACAAAACACCCCACCAAAAACACACACACAAATATATTTATATATATAATATATATATATAAATTTTAAAATAATATAATATTTTTTATATATAAAATAAAATAAACCCCCCTATATATGTTTTATTTTTGTATGTAAAAGCATATAAAAAACGCAAAACAATGTATATATATATAAATATATATATATAAATAAAATTTTATATATATATAATTTATATATATATATATATATTATCCTGTATACATTTTACATACATACAAATATTTTTTTTTAAAATGGTGTGTGGTTTTGTATGTGACACACACCCCACAAGCAAACCACACACACACCCACACACACACCACCACCACCACAAAACACACACCACACACACACACCAAAGCACAAAACACACCTATATATAATATATATATATATATATATAAATATATAAATTAATATATTAAAACATATATATATATAATATAATATGTATATATATATAATTTTAGATATATTTTTATATATATTATTTTAAAATATAATTTTATATATATATATAAATATATTATATAATAATTATATATATATATATTATATATAAAATTAATATAAAGATATATATTTTAATTATATATATATATATTATATTTATATATATATATAATTTTATAATTTTAAAATGTGTGGGGTTTTGTGTTTTTCTGTGTGTTGTGTGTGTTTTTGGTGGGGTGTGGATAATATATATAATATATATAATTATAAAATATATATATATATATATAAAATATATATAAATTATAAATATATATATATTTTTATTTTTATATATGTGTGTGTGTGTGTGTGTGTGTTTTGTGTTTTTGTGTGTGGGGGTGTGTATATTTATATATAAAATTTTATATTATATATAATATATATATATATATATATATATTTATTATTATAATATATATATATATATATATATATATTTTAAAAACTTTTTTTATGAAACGCCAAGAACAAAAACCTCGGTTGGACTTTTTCAAAAAAATCGGATGACACCAAGACAAACACTTTTAATGGAAGGTGGTAGTCTTTAGTAGGCGAGAGAGAGGGAGAGAGAGAGGAGAGAGAGAGAGGGGGGAAAAGGGGAGAGAGAGGAGGGAGGAGAGAGAGGGGAGAGAGGAGAAGAGGAGAGGAAAAGAAGAGAGAGAGGAGAGAGAGAGAGAGGAGAGAGAGAGGAGAGAGAGAGAGAAGGGGAGAGAGAGAGAGAGGGGAGAGAGGGGGGGGAGGAGGGGGGGGGGGGGAGGTAGGACGAGAGGGGGGGAGAGGGGGAAAAGAGGGATTTGGGAGCGGGGAGGGAGGGGGGATTTTTTTTTGGGGGGGGGGAAAAGGGGGAGGGGAGGGGAGAGGAAAAGGGGAGGACGGAGGAGAGAGAGGGGAGACGGGGGGGGAGAGGGAAAAAAGAGAGGAAGGGGAAACGGGGGAAAAAAAAGGGGAAAAGAGGGGGGGAAGGGGAGGGGGGGAAAGGGGAAAAAAAAGAGAAGGGGGAAAGGGGCTTAAAAAAAGAAACAAAAAAGAAGAAAGAAAGAAAAAAAGAGAAAGAACAGGGATCCCCCCGGCCCAACCCGAACCCCCCCCTGGGGGAAATAAGAGGAGGAAAGCGGGGGGGGAAAAGAAAAAGGAAAAGGGGGAGAGGGGACGGACCCCAGGCCGTACCCGACCCCAGGAAAAAAAGGAACCCCTTTTGAAGGGAAAGGGAAAAGGGAAAAAAGAAGACACAACACCCACCACCTGGCCGGGGGTTTTGGGTAGTGGTGGGGGGGTGGGGGTTTTGGGGCCCCTGCGCCGGGTGTAGTGGGGTTGAGGCTTCCTGGGTCCCCGCCACCCCAGTCCAGACCGGGAAATTTTCCCTCCAGGGGGGAAAAAACGATGTTTTTTGCCAAAAACAAAAATGTGGTTTTTGGTTTTTTTGGAAAATTGTTTGTGTTTTTTTCAAACGTTGGTTTTTTTGGTTGGAAAAGCTTGTTTTTTTCCAATTGAAAAAACCGGAAACCAATACATAAAAACCCAAAATTTTATTTTTTAAAATAAAAATTTAATTATCCCCACAAAATATTAAATTTATTATTATATAAATTAAATTAATGGTTTTTTTCTGGTGTTGTTGTTTTTTTTGTGGGTGTTTTTTAGTTTGTTTTTATTATTAATATTTTTTGTACTATATTGTTTATTAATTATTATTAAAAAAAAGTGGGGGGGGGGGGGGGGGGGGGGGGGGGGGGGGGGGGAAGGAAGGAGGAGGAGGAACGAAGTCAAAAATGAGAAGAAAAAGAAAGTGGGGGAGGAAAGAGGAGAAAAGAAAGAGAAGGGGAGAGAGAGAAAAAGGGAAAAAAAAAAAAAGAAGGGAGAATAGAAGAGGAAAGAGAGAAAGGGGGGGGCGAGGGGAAAAAAAAAAGAGAGTGGGGTGGAAAAAAAAGAATTTTTCCGGAAAAGAAGGAAGGGGAAAAACCCCAAAAAAATTTGAAAATTTGGTGTGTTATCTATATGATTTTACTTCAAATCGAAAACGGAGGGAAACCAACAATTGGGCCCTAAGTTAATAATAAATTTTATTCGCCAACGGGGGAATTTGTGCCAATTTTTTTTTTTGGGGCTTGTGTTGGGTGTGTGTGTTGTGGGGTGTGTGGGGTGTGTGTTTTTTGGTTTTTGGGTGTTGTTTTTTGGGGTGTGTGTGGTGGTGTGTGTGGTGTGTTTTTTGTGTGTGTGTGGTTGTGGTGTTTGTGGTTTTGTGGTGTGCGTGTGTGTGTGGTTTCGTGCGGCGGGGTTTTGGGTTGTGTGTGTTGGCTTTGGGGTTTCCGTTTCGCTTGTGTTGGTGGGGGTGTTTTCCGTTGGGTTGTGTATGCTGGTCTTTGTGTTGTGTATCTGTGGTTTTTGGGGGTGTGTGGTGGTTTCGTGGCGGGGTTTTTTTTGGGTTGGGGTGTTTTGTGGTTTTTGTTTGGGGTGGGTTTTTGGTGTTTTGGGGTGTGTGTGTGGTGTGTGTGGTGTTTTTGGGGTGTGTGGTGTGTGTGTGTGGTGTGTGTGTTTGTGTGTGCATGTGCGGCTTACCAAGAGAATGGAGGCGGGAGAACACTGCAATGGGCAGTGTGGTGAGGAGCGCCAACAGCCACACAGCACCAATAATGAAATTTGGGCCGCAGGGGGCATCCGAGGGGCGCAGGGAAGATAATCGCCAAAAAACCGGGTCCACGCTGATTTCCACCAGAGTGTAGGCGGACACGAAAATGGAAAAACCCTGTTGGAGGGGAAAAAAGAAAAATATAAATTGAAAGGGAAAATACACAGTTCCCCGTTAAAACGACATTTCATCAGAATGCAGAAAAAAAAAGAAAAAAAAGGACGTTAAAAGGGGATAAATAACAGATTTTGGCTATTGAACATATACAAAAAAGAGGGGGGAATCTTATCTGTTTACCCCCTTTCAGAAATGTAAGAGAGATAATAAAAGCAACGATATAGCGTTTGTAAATACTGGCGGCTACCAAACAAATAAAAAACCCCGCATTGCTTCCCCTGGGGTGCCCGGGGAAGAACAAGCCCGAAATTTATCAGGTGAAAAGAGACAGAAACCTTTGAAACAAGCAGCAAAAGGCAGCAATTTAAAAGGGAGCTAAAAACAGCATAAAAGCCCGACCCCAAAGTACCGATTTTTTTTTTAGGAAACCCAAAAAATTGGAACAGCCTCTTTTTAGATTCCAAAAATTCAGCAGGTCACTTGTTGTTTTTTAGGAAAAAATATTTTCAAAAATGTTTCATTCTGTGTTTTTTCAAAAACTGTAATTAGAGACATATTTTAAAAAAAATTTTCCTGGTAGTCGGGACTTTGTTTAAAAATTTCAATAAAGCAAAAAAAAAAATATTTCCATAAAAAAATTCAAACCCAAAATTTAAAATAAAAAACAACGTATCAGGATATTCTCATGGAATGAAAATAAATTTTCATGTGGATGGGAATAAAAAAATTTCATTTTTCTTGGGGAATATTTTTTACATCGCTATAAATTTGGGGGATGGTAAAAAAAAATTGGTCGGTGAGAATCGCATAAAAAACCAAAAAAAAATAAACCTTTTACGTTTTAAGAAAACGTTCTGAGATCAAAATGGAAATTTCTGAGGGTTTTAAACCCCGATGTACTTTTATCCCAAAATAAAACATTAAACAAGTCCGCAAAACCCGGGGAGGCAATTTCAAAAAAAAACAAACAAAAAATATACGAAAAAATGAAATCCGGCTCTCCTGTGTAAATACACCCCAAAGCTTCCTCTCACTCGTTTGCTGTCTTATCGCCAAAACCCATTTTCCCCACCCCCAATTTTGCTTCCTTTCTATCTTCCCTTTCCCTTTTGCTCCGGGTTTATGTTCCTCTCGCTATTCCCCTCCCCACATCTCCTTTAAACACCCCCTCGGCTTTCAAACCCCCGCCCCCCCTCTTCCTATTATCTCAGCCACAAGCCCTCCCTATCATCCTGGGCCCCCAACCCCCCCCTCCTATTATGGCAGCAATTTGGCGACGCCCCCAAACCCTTGCGACCTCTGGACGGGCCCGGGGCGCGACCACAGAGAGGGCGGCATACCCGACTCGAAACCCCTGATCAAACCCGCTTATCCCTTCCGCCCTCTGGAAAAAATTGTGGAATGAAAACGTCGACACCGAGCGCGGGGTAAATTTTTGTCGGGCGGGGTGGACTGCTCGAGGGGGCTTTGGATCGGGGGTTTTTTGCTCTCACGGGATATCTATATATATTTTTATATAATATAATAAAATATATTATTCTATATATATATATTATATATATTTTAATATTTTTAAAATTTTATATATTAATATTAATATAATATATTTATAATATATATATATATTTGTTTTTTTTGTGTGTGTGTGTGTGTGGGTTTTTGGGGGTGTGGGGGTGTGTGGTGTGGTGGGTGGGTGTGGTGTGGTGTGCGGGGTGCGTGGGGGTGGGATGTGTTGTGTATGTGGCGCCGCACAGACAACACACACACACACACACACAAACCCCACACCCCACACACACACACACACCCCCAAAAACACAAAATAATATAAAAATATATAATATATATACATTATATATATATAAATACCAAAAACACGCCCCTATACTATATTTAAATATATTTAGCCCCCACAACCAAAACACCATAACCACACACCACACACACACAAACAACACCACACACACACACACACACATACACACACCACCACACACACACACAAACACACACACACCCACCCCACACATTATATATATATAAATATATTATATATATATTATTATATATTTTATATATATATTATATATAAGTATACCCCAAAAATATATGGATAAAATCATTTTTGGAAAAATAAAGTCGCCAAATTCCCTCTTTTCAAAAGCACTTCGGGCGTTAGGCGGGCGAACTGTCGGGGTTTTTTCCCCGTTTCCCGGCTTTTCGAACCCAAAAAAGGACCCTCCTTTTCCCCGGGGGCGAAAGGGGGTGCCAACCAAGGCCCCAAACCCCCTAGTTATTTAAAGAAGCTTTTCACATTAAAAGATTCGAGAAAAAAGGAGAAACTTTATTCATCAAATGGGAAAGGGGTAGGAAATTTTTTTTAAAAGGGGTTTGACTAAAAGAAAAAAATATTAAATGTTTCAGGCTAGATTTCCCCAAAAGCAAAATAAGTTATAAATATTTATTTTTTTTTCAGTCATTGGAATTTAAAAAAAGGGAAAAGAGAGGGGAAAAAGATTGAAAAGATTTTTTTCCCGGGTTTAAGTCATAAATGATATCTATAGTGGGGCTTCACTATGATAATCCGGGGGCCTCAACCTTAGAAGGAAAAAGATGAGCTGGTACTGATAGCATATCCCTTTAAAAAACTTTAATAAACCCAACTTTAAAAATTTAAAGGGAACAGAATTTGGGCTTAAAAAAAAATAAAAATATATAATTTTTGACCCAAAAAAAAAAGAAGGGTGCAATTCAATACACTTTTTGTTTGCGAGATTTCAAAAAGTTATGATTGTTTTTTGGGATATAAAATTTTATTATATATTATATATATATATATAATATATATATATATATATGTGGTGTGTGTGTGTGTGGGGTGTGTGTGGTGTGTGGGGGTGTGGGTTGTGTGTGTGTGGTGGGGTGTTGTGTGTGTGTGTGTGTTTTGTGGGTGTGTGTGCGTGTGCGGGGTTTTGTGTGTTTTTTTTTTTGGCCCGGCCATACCAGGACTCTGACGATTAGTTCAAGGATAATCCCCTAAAAAAGCCTTGGGAACAGGCTTACTATACAGTGAGCAAGGCAGTGGTACTTTTTGATTGCCATGCACAGTGGTTGTAGTCCCTTTCCCCGTGGAAAAAAGATTCAGGTACCTCGCCCTTTTAAGCAGAGAAAAGAGGGCTCATGCCGTGGTATCTTAGTTTCCCTTTCTGTGGAGCCCGCAGGGTACAGGGTGTTCTGCAAATTTCTACACCCTATCTCAAGGGCTAATGACTTCGTTGAATGGGCCAGGCAGTCAATGGATGCTCCCTACCCAAACTCCAAGATATAGAACCAATATATAAAATTGAAGGGTATTTTAACGATTGAACAATGGAAACCCGTTTTTTATACAGAAACCCGGAAAACCGTTTATTGAACGAACACACAATGAAAATTCCCAAATATTTGGGTAAAATACGGTTAAATAAAACATATATTTCCGAGAAACTTGTGCACCCAAAAAATAAATTTTAAAAAAAAACGAAAACAAAGGGGAGTTTAAAACCCCGGGTTGGAAAATCCGCCAGATGCCCTAAAACCCCTAAAAGAAAAAATTAATAGGAAAAAATTTTACGGGGGGAAAAGAGAAAAGACCAAAGAGAAAAAA
>NC_051402.1:30652169-30654669 GCF_015228065.2 Penaeus monodon | reverse complement strand
ATTAGCACAAAATCCATTATAATCATCACTAGCATTTGCATCCTCATCGTTATGAACACCAACAAGCGTAGTAATCACCCCGTAAACACTACAAAGGCGAGGTGAATGGCAACACAAACAAAGACAAACGAACAAAAAGGGGAAACAAAGGAACATAAGCAAATAAACACCAGCGACCAGTGTGCGAGGAAGGAACGTGGGGGAACGGCTCACCAGAAGAGGGTCAACAGGATGGGGAGGAGTACTTATCATAATAACGAAGAGCAGGGGCGAGGGATATCTCAGGATACGAATTGAAATAAGAAACCTTAATGTATTTCTGAAACAAGATATGAACGTTTGTGAAAGACAGAAAAACTGAAGAGGATTAATGGAATGCAAAAGAAGAAGAAGAGTAAGAAGAAAAAGAAGAAGGAGAAAGAAAAGAAGAAGAAGAGTAAGAAGAAAAAGAAGAAGGAGAAAGAAAAGAAGAAGAAGTGGAGGAGGAGGAGGATTAATGGAATGCAAAGGAAGATGAGTAAGAAGAAAAGAAGAAGAAGAAGAAGAAAATCTTAAGATTTTCTCAATTAGAGAAACAGACATAACCGATAACTAGACAGGCGGAGGGCGGATGAGTTACCTATCTGAGACTAATAAAAGTTACTAGTCAACCAGGAAAGTCGGTTAAGTAAGCACCGTAAGCACGTTCCTTTGGTGCCTCCTCCTGATAAGTATTGTTTTTAAAGTAATTACATATATTTTTCTTTAACAGTGGTCGAAAACGAGAAGTAAAAGTTAGGGTTATAAAGAAGGTCCTCTTCTCTCATATCTAATGAAACAGACTTTTTTTTGTATGTAGAGGGGTTAGTTTATACGAATTATAAATGCATGAGTATGTAAGTTATCACCACGAGATTCATGGAGATGCACTATACCTTATTTTACTGTAAAGCTATCAAGAACACAGGTCATGTCTTATCTGCGTGTGTGTGTGTAAATAAAAACCTTTATTTGAAGACTGTACGTGTGTTATGTGTGTAAGACAAAACATATTTACTTTCGTATAATCACTTGCACGCTTTAGGTATAACAACAAATTCTTTTGAAGTCTGGTGTATAAATAATGTAAGTAGAGAGGGAAACTATTTTACTGATACATATACCACTTCAAAGGCCATTTCCATAGCAACAGAGAGTAAATAAAAGAATGTATTTGTACAACTCGTTTTTTCATACCGAGACCAAACACTCGTCTCTGTACAGTTAGTAAAATATCATACTGGTGCAATTTGTAGCTTGAATTTCGAGATATTTGCAATCATGGACTGTGGCTCACTCTGCCACGTTCAGTAACTACAAAACCTTTCTTCTACAATTCATTTTGTCACATCACCGGTACGGGGTTCTGCACAGTAAAAAAAAAAAAAAAAAAAAAAAAAAAAAAAAAAAAAAAAAAAAAAAAAGAGAATAAAGAAAAAAGAAGGGCAAAGATCAACAGAATGTTAAATTTTTGTGAATCCTGGATTGTAGACTGAAAGGTGCATCGTTCACTGTGATGTGAAAGGAACGTTAACTGGCTTCAGCAGTTTCAACTGAGCCGAGAATTTGGATTATTTTTATGATTATCATTATTATTATATATATTTTGCTTCTATATCTGCAGGCAATGGAAGTTACTGACAGATCGGATTACTCACATACTAGTTTTATGAATCAGAAAAAAAACTAATTTAGGTTATTCACTTACGATACACACACACACACACACACACACACACACACACACACACACACACACACACACACACACACACATATATTAACATTCCTTTTTTTGGCATATGGTTAAGTTTACAAGTCCGTAGAGTTATCGGTGGTTAGTCGCCAACTTCTCTGACGTCATAAACAAGACATTTTGCAAGAGACAAGAACACACCTCGTACGCCTTGAATATAAACTACAACGCTGTCAGAATCCCAAAGAAATATACGATATAAAGCCAGCCTCAAGAAAAAAAAAAAATAGAAAACGTCAAGATGATTTTAGCCAGGAAATGAAACGAAAATGGAAAGACTTGATAAAAAAAAGATAAATAAATAAAATGAGGAAAGAAAGAAAATGCAGAGGTTCACAGAAAGATTACAATAGCTGTCTTGTCTAGGCCGTCACGTCATCGATTCATTTTCGGAGAAGACACCTCGCCTTAACATAAACGAAAAAATAGGCTCAAAAGAACGTGGATTTTTTTTTTTTTTTTTTTTTTTTTTTTTTTTTAGTAAATGGGAGAAAACTTGTTGCCGTGGAAGAAAAATAATGGGAACTATCTGACTTTTAATTTCCCAAAGTCAAATAAAGTTTAGCGATTACGACTTAATGCCCACACAAAACTGCAGTAAATTTAAGAGGAAATTATTCCGCTCGCAAACATTATTTAAAGAAAACGAGAAAGAAAGATTATCAGTAAACAAGTCTAAACAAAATATGTGAAACAGAGAAAACGGTGAGCACACAAATCTCGGAT
>NC_051402.1:30634669-30637169 GCF_015228065.2 Penaeus monodon | reverse complement strand
CCCTTCCTCCTCCTCCTTCCTCCTCCTCCTCCTCCTCCTCCTCCTCCTCCTCCTCCTCCTCCTTCTTCAGCTTCTCTCAGAATAAGAGCCCGAGCGCCTTGGCCTTCTTTTGATCCCGTGGCAGGCCCTGACGGAGGCTTATCTCCCATCGCCTTCAGAAATATGTGAACGATTCCTCTCGATCTTTTCGTTCTCTTCTATCCTTTTATAGCGGGAGGGAGGGGGGTGTACGGTGATGTGTGTGTGTGTGTGTGTGTGTGTGTGTGTGTGTGTGTGTGTGTGTGTGTGTGTGTGTGTGTTTTGGATTGAGGGGAGGGGGCATAAAAAAGCTAGCGTTAGGGACATTCTCATCTTGGGAACTTCATATGGCTGCATCTCACGCTATGGCATGATTGGTACATGAGAATAGTAGGATATGTAAATATGTTTTAATCTCTCTCTCTCTCTCTCTCTCTCTCTCTCTCTCTCTCTCTCTCTCTCTCTATATATATATATATATATATATATATATATATATATATATATATATATATATATATGCAAACACACACACACACACATGTATGTGTGTATGAATGCATATATGTTTTATACATGTATGAATAAATATATGTATGTATGTATGTATGTATGTATGTATGTATGTATGTATGTATGAAGACATGTACATACATATGTATGGGTGTATGAATACATTGTTACAGACAAGTACTAAGTATTAACTGGACAGAAAAGAAAACGAATGATGAAGTGCTGAGAAAAACAAATTGTAAAGACCGGCTGTTGGACATCTTGAACAAAAGGAAACTAAAATTTATTGGTCATGTGATGAGAAGTAAAAGTACTGAGAAAGACTTGCTGACAGGGATGGTGACAGGAAACAGAGGAAGAGGCAAACCGAAGACAAGACTGAGCGACAACATCAAAGATATTTGCGGGCTGTCGATGGTACAAGTGGAGAGAAAAGCTCAAGATCGAGTTGAGTGGCGAAGGATGGTGGAGAGGTCCACGGCATAGCGTTATTGATGATGATGTATGAATACATACCTACCTAACTGCATAAAAAATGGTGAAAAAACTAGAGCTAAATGAAAAAGAAGAAAAAAAAACAGAAAAAAAAAACAAAAGGGGGAAAAGACAAAAAAAAAAAAAAGGAAAAAGGAGAAAGGCCAAAAAAGACAAAAGGGGGAAATGACAAAAAAAGGAGGAAAAAAAAGACAAAAGGAGGAAAGGACGAAAAACAACAACAAATAAATGACAACAAAAAGAAAAAAAGGATGAAATAATCCTGAGCATTTTAATAATTACAAGAAAAGAAAAACGAACTGTTAAAAAACAAAAAAACAAAAAAGGAAACGCGGAAAGTGATAAAAAAAGAAAAAAGAAAAAAGAAAAAAGGAAAAGTGACAAAAAAAAAGAAAAATGAACCAGCAGTAGAGCTTTACTATGCACTACATATTTGCACGAGAATATTTGTCTAATAACGTCTAATATTTGTTAAATTAATATTTGCTAAATCATATCTATGCAAATAGGGTTTTTGGCTTGAAATAGAAAACACACACAGACACACACTCAAACACACATTCACACACACACACACACACACACACACACACACACACACACACACACACACACACACACTTTGGCTATTAAGGACAGAACACACACACACATATACACACAAACACACACATTAACACACACATACCCATACGCACGCACGTACACACATGCACACACATACACACACATAAAAAAAAGAATATGATAATAAAAATCAAAATAAAACAAAGAACAAGAACAAGAAAAGTCAAACAGCAGTAAAACATTCCTGTGCATTAAGCATTTGCTTCTTCTAATAAAACC
This sequence comes from Penaeus monodon, assembly GCF_015228065.2. Lineage (NCBI taxonomy): Eukaryota > Metazoa > Arthropoda > Malacostraca > Decapoda > Penaeidae > Penaeus > Penaeus monodon. Next base: position 30,635,297 of record NC_051402.1, on the reverse strand, counting down.
TAACAAATACCCAGACTTAATGGGTATTTGTTTAATTCAAATTAGGTTCTGGCTCATAAAAGTGCCATTTACTTTCGAGTGCTTTTCATATACATTCATTTTTTTTCATATACATTCAAGAGATTTTTTTTTTTTTTTTTTTTACGTCCTCTCGATCTGTTTTGGCAAAAGTGAACAAAATGAAAATATCATGTGTCACTATGTCGAGTTCTTCGTAACGTAATAATGATAAGATATGAATAAAAGAAATAAATGTATTAATAATAATGATATTGATGACAATGACAGTAATGGTAACGATAATGATAATGGTGATTATAATACTAATGACAATGATGATAATGATATGAATAATGATGATGATGACAATGATAATGTCAATAATAATAATAATAATAATAATAATAATAATAATAATAATGATAGTAATAATAATAATGATAATATTAAAATAATAATAATAATAATAATAATGATAATAATAATAATGATAACAACAACACAACAAGAACAATAATAATGATAATAATGATAATAAGATGATAAAAAATAATATTGATAATAATGATAATAACAACAACAACAACAGCAACAACAATAGTATTAATAATAATAATGTAATAATGTA
>NC_051402.1:30617169-30619669 GCF_015228065.2 Penaeus monodon | reverse complement strand
ATATATATATATATATATATATATATATATATATATATATATATATATTCACACACACACACACACACACACACACACACACACACACACACACACACACACACACACACACACACACACACACACACACACATACACAATACACATAACACACACACACACACACACACACACACACACACACACACACACACACACATACACGTACACACACACACACACACACACACATATAAGAAAGACAGAAAGAGATAGATAGATAGATAGAGAGAGCGAGAGAGAGAGAGAGAGAGAGAGAGAGAGAGAGAGAGAGAGAGAGAGAGAGAGAGAGAGAGAGAGAGAGAGAGAGAGTGTATGTGTGTATATTCAAATCTCTCTCTCTCTCTCTCTCTCTCTCTCTCTCTCTCTCTCTCTCTCTATATATATATATATATATATATATATATATATATATATATATATATATATGCATATATACACATATGTATACATATAGACATACACATACATGTACATTTATTTCAGTACATCTGGCAGCCACTTCGATGTAAACATAGAGCAAATAGCGTTTTTATGAATGAAACGAAAATTAGTTGTTTGTAAGAGAGAGTGAATAGTAGAACATTAATGACCAACAAGTAGTATTAGTATCTATTTCTGGAAACTATCTCTGCCATTTCATCTTTCGTTTTCTTTTATCGAATGATAACAAAACATGTAGTATTAGGTATCATTGACTTTGCGGTGGAATATATTTCAAATGCGATTTCCTGGAGTTGTTTGTTTATCGACATGGCAACACCTTTTGAGGTGAGGCGACATTTCCTCTTCTTTCAACACAAGAATTTTCAATTACAGCTCAGTATTTCTTGAAACTTGAAATTATTCATGCTATAAAAATATATGTATGGCAGTTATAGTAAATGGTTTCCGTAGCTGCACCATCTAGTAACGGCTAATCGAACTAATGGAGTGACCGTTTTTTCGCCTGAACCGAACACTGATTCAATAAACAACAAGCATGTTACATTATATTTTTCATCATAGAACATTAGCTGAACGCAAAACCGCAGTAGGGCTACAATGAATATGTAGATATATGTATCTATATATACATTTATATACATATATGTGTGTGTGTGTGTGTGTGTGTGTGTGTGTGTGTGTGTGTGTGTGTGTGTGTGTGTGTGTGTGTGTGTGTGTATGTGTGCTAAACTGTATGTATAATTATCTTCAATTATTCTGAATGTTTTTTATGCTGTGCTAATTTCTGACCATAATTTTCGCTATTATTATTCTGGAAGTCGTAGCGTTTCTCTGGGGAGTCGTATTCGATCAGATGAGCGAGAAAATACGTGTTTGCTTGTTACTTGAAAAACAAGTATAAAAACTTACTCCCAATGAATGTGCTGTATTATATTTGATATCTTGAAAGAAAATCTTGTTCATTCTGATAAAATAGGAATTTAATCTCGCAATCTACATTGATTTGATAGGTATGTAATTCCCATTTCCCATGTATTGGTCAGTGCATGTTTACGATAGAAATACGTACTTCACGATGTGTGAAAAGTCATCTAAACGCCTGTTTGATCACCCGGAACTTGAGTAGTTTGGAGAAACAGGAATCATCTGGAAAAAATAAATACTCTTTATGATAATGAATTTTTGAATATTCATGTCGCGGCAAATCGTAATACATGCTAAACAAGAAAGAAAATATATGACGTCATAATGGCATATGGGGAAATCCTAGTTGAAAACTAGGCTGCCAAGCTAACATTTTTTTTCCAAGATGGACGTAAGGCAATCTGAAATTGCAAATAGTGGCCGCATCATTCAGATGAGGGGCAGTAATTTCTCTCCCAGTGAAATAACCAGGGAGCCGGGTATCTCCCGCTCGTTGGTACACAGGTGAATAAACTGGGAGGAGGGCACTCTGAACGACCGCCCTCGTTCAGATTCCCCTACACTAATGCAGCAAAAAATCATATAGAGGCCTACGGCTTCCGCTAACAAGCCGCATGCTGAAGAAAACGTCTACATGCAGATTAGATTCATCACAGAACGTTATCAAAGATCGTTTGAACAAACGACATTGCCAACATCGCCTCCAGTTCGTGCCCAGCAGTGTGTGGAGAGCGCGCGGGAAGCTCCACTGCTGCATGAGAAATAACAGGTGTAAATATCATCATCCTTTTTAGTTTGTTTATAGACAGTTCTTATACTGGTAAAGATATGTTTATACACGATAGTGCCTTATGCGTCATATTTTATGATCTGATCATCTATCATCATTTACTTTTCAGACGTTGACAGACGACATATCTATGAAACGGCGAGGAGTGACCACGTGACCAATAATAAGTGGTATGGATTTTCATGCATGGTGTTGGTGACCTCGCCGAAAGAGAAGGGAGTATCATTTCATACAAATATTTCGAAATTGTTAGAAGAAATATTCCCATCAGCACCTTGCATCCTTTGGCCCTTCCCAGAA
>NC_051402.1:30607169-30614669 GCF_015228065.2 Penaeus monodon | reverse complement strand
ACTCAATTCGATCTTGCGCTTCTCTTTCCACTTGTACCATCGACAACCCGCAAATATCTTTGATGTTGTCGCTCAGTCTTGTCTTCGGTTTGCCTCTTCCTCTGTTTCCTATCACCATCCCTGTCAGCAAGTTTTTCTCAATACTTTTACTTCTCATCACATGACCAATAAACTTTAATTTCCTTTAGTTCAAGATGTCCAACAGCACTTCAACATTCGTTTTCTTCTCTGTCCAGTTAATACGTAGTAATCGTCTGTAACACCACATTTCAAAACTATTGATCTTTTTCTTGTCTATCTTCTTCAGTACCCAACACTCAGAACCATATGATGCAATTGGGAAAACTAATGAGTTCAATAACCTCAGCTTTGTCCGTAAAGGTAATGCTTCGGTCTTTTCAGATGTTATTGAGAGCAACTGTGCGTTTTGGCAATGGTAATTCTTCTTTTTATCTCCCGGTGAATCATCATATGTATTAGTTAAAACAGCTCCAAGATAAGTGAACTCTTTCACATTTTCCACAACCATTCCAGTGATTGTAACATGTTCATCATTGTTCATTGCCAGTTATCTTTGAATCTTCATGATCTTAGTTTTCTTGGCATTAAGAAACAAGCCAGCCTTTCCGCTTGCTTCTCTAACTTTATCTAGTAGCTGTTGTAGTTCAGTGATACTGCTGGCAATCAAAACTATATCATCGGCGTACCTTAGATTTAATATTTTGTACCCCCAACATCTCTTTTCCTTCAAAATTCCCCAGAGCACCTTCATAAGTTTCAAAAATAATTTAGAGATTGCGGAACAGAAGAAACCCCTGCGCACTCCTTGTTTACTTGAACCATTTTTTAAACCCCCTAAGTGGTTCTTACGTTGCTTGTTTTTGGTCATCATGGCTTTTATTGTTGGATGATGTTTTTTGGGAAAAACTTCTATGTTATTTTTCCAGAGGATATCGTGATAAAACAGTATCAAAAGTTTTCAAGAAATGAGAAAACGGGTATGGGTTTTTCTATATTCTCTTTTTTCCCTTAGATAAAATTTAGTTTTAGAATTGGTTTTGGTACCTTTTCCGGGGAAAAAAACCTGCTTGTTATCTGCAATTCTTTTTTTAATTTTTCAACTTCATTTTTTCTGCAAAAATTTTTTAAAAAAAAATTTTTTGCTGCTGGGGATTAAATGCATTGTTGTTTTTGTTGCTTTGGGGAGTGCGTCCCCCTTTTTTGGGTATGGGAGAAAAGAGTTTTTACCGATTTCTGGCCATCTTCTTTATTCCAAATTTTTGTAAAAATTTTGTAGAAAAAGTATTCACATTTCGCCAGCTTTTTTTGATTAGTTCCGCTGTTTTTTCATCCATTCCCCGGGTCTGTTATCTTTAACTTTTTTAGGCTTTTATAACTTCCCTGCAGGGGCGGGGGTTTACTTCGGTCTTGGTTAATTAATGTTGTTTTTTTAGATCTTTTTCTTTTGCATGGGTTGGAACAATATGATTAAATCTATCTTTGACTTAAATTTCACACATAAAACAAGTCCATCTTCAGTTTTGATAGTGTCCTTGTGGGTTTTAAATTTTTTCTTTGTGAGGGTTCGTACCCCTTGGGTAGAATTTTTTTGTTGTCTTATTGATAGAACAGTTTTCAATTTCGGCAATTTTCATCGAAAATTTTTCCTTTATCTTGTCGCAAAAATCTTTAAATTTCGTTTTTTGTTTTTTGAAAATTTACTTCTTCAACTGGTTTATAAACCCCTTTGATTTTAAGCATCTTCTTTTTCAATTTTTTAGTGTTTTTTTAAAACCCCGGGGGAATTTGTTTTTTTTTTTTGGCGATAGTTTTTAGCAGTCTCGCAAAGTTCTTTCCTTCTTCCAAAACCCCATTTTGGGGTTTTTTCTCTTACATTTTTGAGCAATTTAAATTTTTTTGACACTGTAATTTGTAGTTTTCAGAGTTTTGTAGTCGAGCTTTAGGTGGGTTTTTGGGCGCTTTATATTTTTGAGTCTTATTTTAAAGTCGAAGTTATAGTTGGTGGTCACGTTCAGTCGGCCCATCTTGTCTTGGTTTTTTTTGCAATTTTTTATTTTTTGGGTTTAAAATGTAGAAAATTTTGGGTTTCGTGTTTTTTTGTCTGGTGAAAACCACGTGTACAAATGTTTGGGTGGTGTTGGGGAAAAATGTATGGGTATAATAGATTATTTGTACAAGAATTTAATAAAATCTTTACCTCTTTCATTTATTCTCCAAGGCTGAATTTTCCACAGGGTCTTTTTTTAGATAATTTTTTTCCCACTTTGGGGGTTTAGGTTTTCCCCTATTATTTAATCTCTGTTAGGTTTTTTCTAAAGTTTCTTGGAGATGTTAAAAAAAATTTTCATTTCTTCTCATTGCAAGTTGGGTTTGGGGTAGCATTGTATAATACTAATTTTGAGGTTTGCTTGTATTCTGAAATTAAAATGCGATCATTTTGGGCTGTACCCAAATTTGTGATTTGCAGGTTTTTTTTTGTGAGAAACATAGCAACTCTGATATAATTTTCCTTTTTCTTTTCCGAAAAAAAAACTGTCGGCAGCAGGGAGTGGATATTGGTAAAAAGCTGTTTACTGATTATGGTTTACCAAACAATATGTCTGGCGTATTGCAGTGTAAATGTTTCAAGCGGCACAGATAGTTCCTCCTAGTTAGTTGGAGACTGCGAGTTAAGAAGGAGCCTGGGGGATTCCACTCAACTTTTCTTTTTTCCTGACAAACCTCTACACTAATGATTAAATACAGAAATGATAATTCATACCACATCGCCCGTAGCATGGGTTATCAAGTGGGCAACCAGGCTGATAATGTTAAACATGCATCTGGAAGACAAAGTAGACAAAGAAAACATGTCCAATTAAGAAACACATTAAAAATCGGAGCATGGAACGTAAGGAAAATGAAAGAGATGGGTAAATTGCATACTGTTTGTAACGAAATGGATAGATACAACATTCAAATACTAGGAATCAGTGAGACCAATTGGAAAAGTAATGGAAGTTTTAAAACTAAAGAAAACAGGACAGTTCTTTTTTCTGGAAAAGAAGAAAGAAATTATAGTTGCTATGATTCTCACGAAAAAAATGCCAATGCACTTAATGGGTACAGCCCAATAAATGATCGCATTATAAAAGTCAGAATACAAGCAAAACCTCATAACATTAGTATTATACAATGCTACGCACCAACCAACATTGCAAATGATGAAGAAATGGAAAAATTTTATAACACTCCAAGGAACTTTAGACACAATCCCTAACAGAGATGTAAAAGTAATTATGGGAGACCTCAATGCCAAAGTAGGCAAAAATGATTTGAAAAATGACACCTGTGGAAAAGTCGGCCTTGGAGATATAAATGAAAGAGGTAAAGATTTTATTGAATTCTGTAGTACAAATAATCTAGTTATAGCCAACACATTGTTCCAACACCAACCAAGACACTTGTACACGTGGTTTTCACCAGACAAAAGAACACGCAACCAAATTGACTACATTGTGTTGAACCAGAAATGGAAAAGTTGTATAAAAAATGCCAAGACAAGACCTGGTGCCAACTGCAACAGTGACCACCAACTACTAACTATCGACTTTCAAATAAGACTCAAAATGATGAAGCGTCCAACACCATCTCTAAAGCTCGACTACAAAACTCTTGACAACAATTACAGAATTACAGTGTCAAACAAATTTGAATTGCTCAATAAATGTGAAGATGATAAAACACCAAATGAGTTGTGGGAAGAAGGAAAAGAACTCCTGCTGAGCGCTGCTTAAGAAACTATTGCCAAAATGAAAAAGACAAATTCCCCCTGGATATCTGAAAAAACACTAAGTGAAATTGAAACAAGAAGATGCTTAAAATCAAAGGGTTCAATAATCCAGTTGAAGTAGTAATTTACAAAAACCAAAATACAAAAATTCAAAGATTATTGCGACGAGATAAGGAAAAATATTTAAATGAACATTGCCAGAGAATTGAAAACTGTTCTATCAATAAGACAACTAAAGAACTCTACCAAGGAGTACGAAACATCACACGAAAATTTAAACCTACAATGGACACTATCAAAACTGAAGATGGACTAAAGAAGTCAAACATAGATGGAATCAATATTGTTCCAACTTATACAAAAAGAATAAATATCTAACAACATTAATTAGACTCAATGACAGCGAAGATGAACCACCGCCACTGCTAGACAAAGTTATAAAAGGCATAAAAGAATTAAAGAATAACAAGAGCCCGGGAATAGATGAAATAACAGCAGAACTAATCAAGAATGCTGGCGAAAGTGTTGAATACTTCTACAAACTTTGTACGAAAATTTTGAATGAAAAAAGATGGCCAGAAGACTGGGTAAAATCAGTCTTTACTCCCATACCTAAAAAAGGTGACGCATTCCAATGCAACAATAACAGGACAATTGCATTAATAAGTCACAGCAGCAAAATTTTGTTGAAAATTATTGCTGAAAGAATGAAGTTAAAGTTAAGAGAAGAATTTGCAGACGGACAAGCAGGTTTTTGCCCTGGAAAAGGTACCAGAAACCAGATTCTAAATTTAAAATTGATCATAGAGAAAAATAGAGAACATCAGAAAGACCTATACCTGTGTTTCATCGATTACTTGAAAGCTTTTGATACTGTTGATCACGATATCCTCTGGAATAACATGAACGATATGAAATTTCCAAAACACATCATCCAACTAATAAAAGCCATGTATGACCAACAACAAGCAAGTGTAAGAACCACTTATGGGTTAACAGAATGGTTCGAAGTCAACCAAGGAGTATGACAAGGTTGCATTCTGTCTCCGCACCTTTTTAATATATATTCTGAAGCAATTATGAGAGGTGTTCTAGAGAATTTTGAAGGAATTGTAGATGTTGGAGGATCTTCTTCTTCAAGTGCCTTGTCCTTTCAGGGCGTTGGCGATCATGGTTTTCCATCCCGTTATGTCTGTTGACAACTTTAGCAATTCTAAGTCACTTCTGCTCATATTGAGATCTTTGTTCAAGCTGGTGATGAACTTCTGCCTTTGTCTACCCCTGCTTCTCTTTCCTTCTATCTTTCCTGTTAACACTAAGTTTTCCAATCCTTTACATCTCAATACGTGTCCTAAAAATTGCGTCTGTCTTTTCCTGATAACTTTCATCAAGGTTCTTTTAACTCCTGCTCTTCTTAAAACTTCTTCATTAGTAACTCTTTCTGTCCATGAAATCCTGGGCATTCTTCTGAGGAACCACATTTCTACTGATTTTAATCTTTCTTTCATATTTTCATTGACTGTCCAAGCATCACACCCATAAAGCGAAACTGACCACACGTAACATTCTAACACTCTAACTTTGTTTTTTACCTTCAACTGTCTGTTCTTAAAGACAGCACTCATCTTGTTGAAGACTTCCTTTGCCATACCAATTCTTTTCTTAATTTCAGTTACACTTCTTCCATCTGATGTTATCAAACTACCCAAGTATGTGAATTTCTCAATATTCTTTATTTCTTCACCTTTGATATTCAAAGAGCATGATATAGTTTTAATTGCCAGCAGTATCATTGAACTACAACAACTCTAGGTAGTGTTAGAGAAGCAAGCGAAAAGGCTGGTTTATTTCTTAATGCCAAGAAAACTAAGACTATGAAGATTCGAAGATAACTGACAATGAACGATGATGAACATGTTACAGTCAATGGAGTGGTTGTGGAAAATGTGAAAGAGTTCACTTATCTTGGAGCTGTTTTTACTAATACATATGATGATTCACTGGAGATAAAAAGAAGAATTGCCATTGACAAAAATGCCACAGTTGCTCTTAATAACATCTGGAAAGACCGAAGCATTACCTTACGGACAAAACTGAGGTTATTGAACTCATTAGTTTTCCCAATTGCGTCATATGGTTCTGAGTGTTGGGTGCTGAAGAAGATAGACAAGAAAAAGGTCAACAGTTTTGACCTATGGTGTTACAGACGAGTACTACGTATTAACTGGACAGAAAAGAAAACGAATGATGAAGTGCTGAGAAAAACAAATTGTAAAGACCGGCTGTTGGACATCTTGAACAAAAGGAAACTAAAGTTTATTGGTCAAGTGATGAGAAGTAAAAGTATTGAGAAAGACTTGCTGACAGGGATGGTGATAGAAATCAGAGGAAGAGGCAAACCGAAGACAAGACTGAGCGACAACATCAAAGATATTTGCGGGCTGACGATGGTACAAGTGGAAAGAAAAGAGCAAGATCGAGTTGAGTGGCGAAGGATTTTGGAGAGGTCCACGGCTGCTCAAACATGAGCAAACCGTTATTGATGATGATGTATATATATGTGTGTATCAATAAAAAAAATATATATATATATTTCTTTTTAACGGTAGGCTCATGTTTGAGCGGCCGTGGTCACAGCATGATACTTAATTGTAGTTTTCATGTTGTGATGATCTTGGAGTGAGTACGTGGTAAGGTCCCCAGTTCCTTTCCACGAAGAGTGCCGGTGTAACCTTTTAGGTAATCTAACCACTCGGCCGCGGTGGCCGAGTGGGTAGAGCATTGGACTCAAGACTGTCACGAAGGCAATCTGAGTTCGAGGGTTCGAGTCACCGGCGAGCGCGTTGTTCCCTTGGGCAAGGAACTTCACCTCGATTGCCTACCTAGCCACTGGGTGGGCAAGCCAGCCCAAGTCAGTGCTGGTCCCAAGCCCGGATAAATAGAGAGAATGATTGCCTAAAAAAGGTAACACCGGCACTCTCCGTGGAAAGGAACTGGGGACCCGATCACGTACTCACTCCAAGAGCATCACAACATGAAAACTACAAGTATCATGCTGTGACCACGGCGGCTCAAACATGAACCTACCGTTAAAAAGATATGTATTTGTATATACATACATACATAAATATATATATATATATATATATATATATATATATATATATATATATATATATATATATACATAACAGATATATACAGACATACATATAGGATGAGAGGGAGAGAGAGAGAATGAAGTTGTAAAAAAACACGCGCTTTTTGTCATCACATCATGAAACTAAAATCATAACTGCCAAAAGCATGGGGTGAATCGAAATGGTACCTTTTATTGTTTTTTTTTCTATAAATATGTGCATTTTATATGGAATGTGACGCTTTTCGTGAATTGTGGTGAAAGGAAAGTCCATAAAAAAAACTGAGAGAAATAGCTTCTTGTGCAGACAATGGTAAAATGCAAATCCATAGTATTAATATTGTATTTAACCTGCACGGAAACAAAGGCAGGAGGAAGTATGCTGCTGTAAACCACATTTGAAAGCGTATAGTAAGACAAAGACCTGATAGACTGTACTCCTTATATATTGTAATAATCCTCAATGAAGGCGAGGAGCGAAGAAGGAGCGAAGAAGTTGCGAAGGAGGACCGAGGGAGGATCGAGTGAGGATTGAGGGAGGACCAAGGGAGGAGCGAATGAGGACCGA
>NC_051402.1:30574669-30579669 GCF_015228065.2 Penaeus monodon | reverse complement strand
CGGCTGTCGTGTTCCTCGTGTCTCTTTATTATTCATAGTGTATGGGTGAAATAGGGGTAAATCTGATATATATTCAATGACAATGTTGTTTATGTGTGCGTGTCTGTGGTATATTTTCTATGGACCTACTGTATACTCAAGTCATATTTTATGGATTCATATGGCGCTGCGAAATCAGGCTAAATATACAATATAATCAGTTAAATGATATATTTCTTTTCTAGTTCTGATACGTATTGAAATCAAAGAAGTGGATACTACAAGGGAGAATATAGAATCCTAACCTAGTAAAAAGGCAAAACAAAAACACCGACATGCCAACACAGTCAACGTCTTTTGCATTCTTGTTAGGTCTGTTTCCTCTTTCTCCCTCTCTTCCTACCTCTCTCTCTCTCCTCTCGATCCTCCCTCCCTCCCACCCTCCCCCTTTCTCTCTCTCGGAAGTCCCCTCCCCCCATCCCCAACACCGTTCCTGCCCGCTGTGAACCCAAGCGTAGATCATTGGTGGCAGTCGTTGGCTCGCTGTTTCCCTAGCGTGCTCCAAAAAGGGGCCGCGAAGCGAAGGCATCACATCTGAACAAAAGGAATCGATTGCACTGAAACGGCGTTAATATAAATGGTAAAGAATGGAGGGCAGAAAATAGAATGGCGTAGCGATAAAGGCCTAAGGACGATTAGGGTATATGTGTCTTGGTGAGCTGTGGGATGCAGGCATTTTCGTTGATAGGCTCGACACAAGGTTACTAAGCACTGGAATTCAGTTATGTCTACCTACCATTTGCTATGAGTGATGGTTCCCATAAGTCTTGGCGATACTCATAATGATTTGAATTATTTTGAAATGAGAATTCCATCACACCGAGAAATAATATAGACATATCTAGGGTATTACTTTCTTTCCTTCAAGGAATTTACAACGCCCACTCTCCCCTATTTTTGTCACATTTCAATTTCCTTTTATGCCTCTTTATCGCCTTCTCTTAGGCTCTTCCCCTGTTTCAATATCTCGTTCGCAGTGCTATATTCTTCCTCTCTCCCGTAACTACCTTTCGCCACATCTTTTCCCCTTCCTTTAGCTTTCCCTTGTCCTCTCCTTCGGTTCCGCTCTAAATGGGTCGTTTCAAATTATTCTTCTCGACCCTCAGCTGTTTCCTCCTTTCACTTCCACAATCGCTTTACAAACAAGGGAAAGACACCGCTGGTCACCTACTAGAGCTGAAGAGGAAGGTTTGTCATTGAACAAAATTCACAGCTGTTCATTCTCAAAGGCCCGGTAATAATAATGGTTAAAGAGATAATTCAACTGCTACAGTATTAGGGATACTATTATATTCATCATAAAAGCTGGAAGAATATAACTAATTGTTACAAAATTATTAATACTAACAAAGATATAAATATTTATCATAATTACGAATTTAGTGTTTTATGTCTAAAGAATTAACAAATGATACTAATTTACTTTATAAAATCCTCCTTTAATCAGAACATCAGTTGGTTATGGAAAAATATCATAATACAACCTGTACGCACAAAAAGATGCAAAATAAAAAGAACAGCTTAAAAAGCATTATATTGCCGCTTTCAAACGGTTATTGGATTCTCGAAGAAAAATCCTTGAGCGTTTAGGGAGAGAGACTCTAAAGGTCAGCTCATTCTCATTTGGTCTTGTGTTGATGAAACGGACTGTTTATATATATATATATATATATATATATATATATATATATATATATATATATATATATATATATATATATATATATATATATACATATATGTGTATATATTTGCACACACACACACACACACACACACACACACACACACACACACACACACACACACACACACACACACACACACACACACACACAGATATGTAAATATATATATATATATATATATATATATTATATATATATATATATATATATACATATATATATATACTTCTATATATGTACATGATGGTAAAACACTTCACGATATTGATACTATAATAGAAAATGCACAAATTAGGTTTGATTTAAAACAACACAACAGTTTCGAATTCTTCCTGGATTCCATCATCAAGTCTTGTGCTCATGTACGCGCCCAGCGATGTGTGCGTGCATAAAGGCATACAGTCGCATGCAAGCAATTTGTGAGTGCATTCGCCCGGATTTATATAAATATATATTCATATATATATATATATATATATATATATATATATATATATATATATATATATGTATATATATATATATATATATATATATATATATATATTTGTGTGTGTGTGTGTGTGTGTGTGTGTGTGTGTGTGTGTGTGTGTGTGTGTGTGTGTGTGTGTGTGTGTGTGTGTATGTATGTGTGTGTGCATATATATAAGCACGATTCTGTAAGCCATTTTACCAATAGACCACATGGCTGTTTGCTGCGTGGCTCTAAGTCCAATTTAGAAACATCAAGCCAGCGAGGACGTAGATGACGATTTTATCTGACCTCGTCTGATCTCTCAGTTCAGCCCCCACCCCTAAGGGCTGGCTGGCCCGACATGCGACCCCGCGCTCAGCGCTTTACCCTAAAACATTGTCTCGTGTGTTCCCTTACTGTGTTGTATTCTTCATAATAAAGAGTCAAGCCATTATAACCACTATCACTGCCAACTAGTCGCAACCATTGTTCAGAGGCACTCATAGCCTTTTACAGTCTGGTGGCAGGGTGGTCGTTGCGTCCTTTTGGCTCGCTCTCAACAGTCTCCGAAATTCAATTGACTAGCTTCCATCATCAACCATGTCAACAAAACCACGTGAGTACATGTTTTGGACCATTTTCCTTTCCTTCTCCCATGTGTTAAGCCGTATTGCAGTCATTCTCATGCTGGTTTTGTTGAGTAAAAGTGCTAAATGATAGCAAATGGCACATACTCACACTATTTTTCTGACCTTAGATTGCATTATTGTGTGATCATGGTATATGGTCAACAAATGTGAATATCATTCATCAGTCAAGTAGTTAATTAATTTCTCTTGTTATTCGAGATATATGTTATTTCAACTACAACAAATTTAACACATTTATGATTTTATCTTTAACACGAATATAAATCATATAATTTATTTCCCCTCTCATAGCCCGTTTTTCCGTCTTGACCTGACTGCACATTCTCTTCCCCCTCCAGTCAGTTAGGATATGGAAAGGGCCAAGAGATGACCGCTCGTTTTACCCATAATTTGGCTGTTATTGTTGACACCTTGGGATAACTGTAGCATCGTTACATTGCTCATTGGTGACACATTCTACCGGCGCTAGAACGGAGCTTGTAACGTGATTTTTTATAAATTTATTATTTCGAGTATAGTGTTAGGATCTTCCCCATATCATAATGTACAGGGATGCCTGATATAACCTGGGGTTGCGTAAATCACCTAGTAGATCTACACTCCGACGTTAAGATAGTAGGTACAGGTGAAACCGAAGTTATTCGTTCGATCGGCAACTTTCGAGTCCATTTACGTAGGACTAGGGTTTAAGCTAGAATCATTATTTGCTTATTAATCATGCCTCTCTCACCCTCTAGATGTCGCTTGCATGTTTTGGGTAAATCCCAAGCGATCGTGTGATTTGTGATAGTTGGATACCCATAGGGAATGTCACTAGCGCCTATCACAGATATGCAGAAGAGAGCAGGTTATTTATAGATTTTCCCAGCTCAGTTTGCTTCATTGTACGGCATTTTGGGTATAAGAACCTCCCCGTCAATGTAGTCCGACATGTATAGCTAGACATGGCTACCTCGGCAGTTCAGAATTTCTGACCCCGAGAAGATTTGCTTGCTAGAAAGCTTGCAAATATTTTTTCACGTCACCATTCATTAATGTGTACATTCTGTCGCATATAGTTAAATGTTGAATTCAAGGTAGTATTTAAAATAATTTTGTATAAATAACATTGCTAATTTATCTCAGTATTGTTGTATTGAACATTAATCTTTGTGTTTGTGATTCATTCTCTGTGTGAGCTCACTCTCACTTTCACTCACTCATTCACCCATGCTGTCGCTCACACACACATACACATTTACCCATTCATCCATGCAGAACATAAGACACTGAAACCTTTTCATTAATAGGGTTTGTTGCTGTCGTAGTTGCAGGCGTAAAGATCTATGATGTATCTCTTTTGCCCGTGATTTTGTCAGTTGTGATGTGTGACTTGTACATGATGTACAATTTCGTGTTTTACATTTGTTTCTTCTCTGTGTGACGAAAATTGATTCAAGTAAATCCTTGTGAATTGCTGTTGTTGTTTCCCTTATCTTCTTTTACGTCTATCAGAAATGGTTGGTAGTTCAAGCCAGGTCCATGCGGATCGCTACTGACGTTTCCTTCTATATTCTTCTTTATCTTTGTGAAAGTAAAATACAAAATAAAAAAAAGACGAAAATAAACTAAAAAAACAAATATTAAAAACTGCAAATTTATATAAATAACCGGTCAGTGGCACTTAACACCCCCTCTTCTTTATTGCCTTTCTTTTTACCTCACTATCTTGGCCCTTACATGTATGATCTGGTTCCCCGACTATATATAGCACTCGGACCGACGATATCCGACATGGCACCGAAGGAGTACTCTGCTGCAGAAACAGACACCTTAGGATGCTGGGGGAAGGACGTCACCGGAAGATCGCCAGAAGCCTGCGGACCAGGATGTTCCTCAGGGCAGGTATTAAGCCACCCCATGATGTAGTGGAAGACGAAGCCACCTGCAAAGGACCAGGAACCTCGCCAGGATAAGTACCAGTTGCCCCAGGATGCTGTGGAAGAGCACCGCCTGCCTGGATCCAGTCAAACTCCAAGAGCTTGTCAGGGCAGGTATCAGCAGCCCTGAGATGCCAAAAAAAGGATGCCTCTCCTGAAGCCATAGATCCAGACAAACTTTACGGGGGAGTGGGCGAATATGCAGCGAGAAGGCCTGGACGATATCTGCGACTCAAGGGGACCGGGAAGA
>NC_051402.1:30534669-30537169 GCF_015228065.2 Penaeus monodon | reverse complement strand
ACTAAAATGCTCGTGAATCGCTGTTAAATGCTACTGAAAAGCTTGTGAATCGCTGTTAAATGCTGTTGAAAAGATTGCGAATCGCTGTTAAATTACGGTGTAAACGTCATTATGACCCTGAAAATCCCCCATTTCTCCATCAATTCACCCTATATGGCTTAACGGTGAGGAAGGTTATCCAATAGATTTGTATAACACTAAATGAGGTACACGTCTTTTCCTCCTTTTCCTTTCACCAGTCTTTGATCCGCAGAAAACGAGATATTGATAACTTTTAGATACACCCACATTTACCCAGGTGTTCCCCGTGGCCTTTCAAACAACCATAAAAAAATAATGCGCACTTGGGTGTTGCTGGTAATATATGTTTGGTTCGCAAATATCATGCACAGCCTCGGACACGTGCAGTCTCGCTTCTATGAATAATAAAGAAAAGCATTGTGCAGATGAATTTATGCATGAAAGCGAATGAAGTTCACGAAATTTTTTTTTTTTGTGTGAAGTATTGCGAATCTACAGGGAATTTTAGTGTGTTTAGATAGATTGCCAGAGATCCTGACTCACGAACTGTAAATAAACTCTTATATGTTTTTTTGTTTTCTTTTCCGTTATTCATCCACTCATTTTTTCCCCAATACTCTCTCTATTCACTTCGAGAATATTGATTTTTCCTTATCATGATTAATGGAATTAGGGTTAAGTAAAAGGCAATACTTTTTCTTTTGGGGATGTGGGGGCACTGACCTTATCAGTATCGCATCTCGGCGAGAAATAAATTTTGAACGCATAGGTATAGAATTGACACCAGTTAATGAATGGAAATTTTCCCCATTAACGTTATCACTGTCGCCATTTTAGAGTTGGCTGATAACCTAGTTAATGATAATAAATAAATAAATAAATAATAAATAAATAAATAAATAAAATTACTTACACGATGAAAAAGTATGAGTTCCTTTTAGTAAAATAATTTACTGCCCGTTGGATACATTTAAACCTAACTACAGTTCAGTACAAGTACATGTATCAACGCTCTGTAAAAATGAAGCGAATGCTGGTAGGTATGTTACCCATTGTATGCAGAAGTCGATATATTGATTAGTGGAAATAATTACATATGTATGTGGATGATAAATGTGTATGCGTGTGTACTACGGACACTGAAATATCTCGAGAGTTAGGGTTATTAATTTACCCTTTATGGATTGTCTTGCGAGAACAGGACATCGGCTATCATGATCACACACATACACACACACGCACGCACGCACACACACACACACACACACACACACACACACACACACACATACAGACACACACACACACACACACATGTATGTATACACACATATAAGGCGAGAGACAGACGGACAGACAGATAGATAGATAGATGAATAGATAGACAGATAGATACGTAGACAGACAGATAGATAGATTGACAGAGAGACAGGCAGATAGACATATCACACCACGCTTTCCGCTTATCTTATTTTGGTCAGTTCGTTATCAGCAGCAGTGATAATTCGTGGCACACCATTTACATTACGTTGAGCGGATGAGGGAGATAGATAGGTAGATAGAGAGATAGATAGATAGATAGATAGATAGAGAGAGAGAGAGAGAGAGAGAAGAGAGAGAGAGAGAGAGAGAGAGAGAGAGAGAGAGAGAGAGAGAGAGAGAGAGAGAGAGAGGGTGAGAGTGGGGGGAGGGAGAGAGAGAAGGAGACATACACACAAACACACTCTCTCACTCACTCACTCTCTCTCTCTCTCACACACAAACACACACACCACATAAACACACACACACACACAACACATAACAAACCAAGTATAACTGAAGTGCGAATAACGGACACCCCCCCCACACACACCACCACCAACTCGCCAGAAGGTATCGAGACCTTGATTTAAGGGACATTAATCCCCGTTAGCCAAGGTTTTAGCATTCTTTGCTTTTTGTTGCTTGTTTTGATATTTTTTGTTTCTGTTACTGGTCTTAATTTTTTTTTTGTTACTTTTTCAATATTCTTTGGTTTTTGTTACTTGTTTTAATATTCTTTGTTGTTGTTTTTATTTGTTTTGTTTTGCTTTGTTATGTTTCGTTTCATTGTGATTTATTTGTTCTTATTTTGGGTTATCTATATTCATCACTGTCATTATTTTTGTCATTTGTTTTATTATTACTGTACTGTTATTGTTATCATTGATGATATTGCTATTATTGTTAAATTATCATTATCATTATTGTTATTATCATTATTATTGTCGTATTATCATCATCATTATTTTTATTATTATTATCATTATTATTATTATTATTATTATTATTATTATCATTATCATCATTATTATCATTATTATTATTATCATCATCATCATTATCAATGTTATCATCATTATCATTATCATTATTACTATTATCATCATGATTGTTATTATCATCATCATGATTGTTATTATCATTATAATTATTGTTATTATCATTATGATTATTG
>NC_051402.1:30507169-30532169 GCF_015228065.2 Penaeus monodon | reverse complement strand
ATAGTCATGATAATAGTGTTATTGATAATAATGATCATGATAATAATAATTGTAATTACAATAAAAAAAAACATCAACATTAATATCAAAGATGGATCTATGAATGATTCCAGTGTGTTCAAGATGCGGTTTATCACTTAACATCACGAATTCGCCTTGCAGCTGAAGCATCCATTCCCGAAAGTAGCGGGCAGTACCGTCGACTTCCGGTTCCATGGTGGTCTGATGAATACCAACAAGCTGTTAGAGCTGAAAAGCTGCATTAAGACAGTTGAAACGATGCCCCAGCGATGTAACCTGGATCAATTATAAAAAGACCCCAGCCAAGGCCAGGCGAGTGCTAAAGGAGGCTAGACGGACTCGGGGATCCCTTTAGCATGGGTATGGGACAAGGTGCGTAAGATCACTAGAAAGAGCACATCACTGGCACCACCTGCTTTGAAGATAGATGGCATAATTCTCACAGACAAAAAAGATGTTGCAAATAAGCTAGCTAAATCCATGGCAGAGATCTCCTCTGGAGCATCTTACACTGCCCGATTTTCCACTCTTCGGGCTGAACAGGAACGACACCCAGTTCGTTCTCAGTACGACTGTAGCAGAACTTCCCTACAACTTTTTTGCACAAGGAGATGGACTCTGCTTTGCGGCTCTTTCATAAGAATGCCCCAGAAAGTGACGATATTCCATACCAAATGATATCTCACTTACCAGAGAGCTCCCAAAAATTCCTGTTGGACCTATTCAATAGAATTTATAGGGAGGGCACAGTGCCATCCACATGGAAAGAGGTTATAATCATTCCTGTCCTTAAACCTGGCAAGGATGCTTCAATACCAGGGAATTACAGACCAATTTCTCCTGCATTTTCAAGCTGATGGAGAAAATGGAAAACTTCAGGTTGACATGGCTGCTAGAAAGGGAAAATGTGCTGACCCCATATCAATATGGATTTAGAAACTGCTGTACAGAATTCCTTCACACAGTGGCATCACATTTTAGCAGTCTTCTTTGACCTTCTGAAAACGCTTGGAAGCCTGGCATACTCAAAAAGCTGTATGACATTGGTTTAAGAGAAGGATTACCTACCTTCATACAAAACTTTCTTGCTGATAAGAAGTTTAGAAACACTTTTTCTAACCTGGAACATCAGCTGGAAGGGGTCCCACAAGGGAGTGTCTTAAGTGTGACCCTGTTTCCATTGCTATAAATGACATTGGAAAGGTTGCTCCAAGTGTTGTCTCATGTAATCTGTATGTGGACGACTTTACACTGTACTGCTCAGGAGGAAGCTTACAGGATGTGCAAGGACACATGCAGACTGCAATAAATCAGGGTGTGCAGGAAAATTCCATACTTCCCTCTATTTAGGAGCAAACCCACTGCAATTTGTCCAAGAGGTGAAGTACTTGGGTTTAATTTTTGACTCAAGGCTTACATGGGTGCCTTACATCAAACAGTTAGAGGTGAAGGCTACAAAAGTGCCTAGAATTTCGCGGGTTCTTTCACATCTATCTTGGGGTGCAAATTTACCTGAGGGCTTATTCATAGTAAACTTGACTATGGATATGAGGCTTATTCATCTGCAACTCCCACTGTCCTCCTGATGTTGGACTCGGTTCACAATGAAACTCTCAGAATCTGTACAGGGGCTTTTAGGTCTTCACCTGTGGAGTCCCTGTATGCTGAGAGTGGAGAACCACCTCTTTCATTACACCGAGAATACATGAACCTGATTTACTACACGAGACTAAAAAGGATTTCCGGGATCTCCAACATCCATACTAGTTTTCAACCCCCTTGAGGATAGCCGATCCTATGGTAGGAGAATGAGGAATCTTGTGGAAGATCTTATTTTAAGTCTCGTAGGAGAATGAGGAATCTTGTGGAAGATCTTATTTTAAGTCTCGTAGGAGAATGAGGAATCTTGTGGAAGATCTTATTTTAAGTCTCGTAGGAGATGAGATGGAGATACTTGTGGAAGATCTGTAATTTAAGTCTCACTAAGGTTCTGGCTGTTGGAATTCCCTAGTTCCCCCCTTGGACTAATCAAGTCGAGCTGGATTTGGGAAAGGGGAGAGATCCGAAGCAGAAGTCAAAAGTTAAGATGACTAGAGATCTTACAAACCATTCTATTGTGATATATTGTGACTCTTGTAGTGCCTTGCGAGCAATCATGAGCTTAAACTCGTCACATCCAGTAGTGAGGGAGGTTCAAGATTGGCTTCCACTGATGTCAACACAAAAAAAATGTGTAACATTCTCGGACCAAAGACATATGTACTTGTCTCCCCTATATACACTGAAAAATGTATTGGGGGAGGATTGTGATATAGAGGGGGTCTTACTAGTTTCCTTAGGGAGACTAATATTTTCAATAAAATTTAATTATGCATGTTTATGCAATAATTTTATACACTTAGAGCATAATATTTATGCTTTGATTTTTAGTCTATTTATTGTTATTTGTAAGATATTTATTGATAGGTTTTTAAAGTTTTAAACATTTTAACATTTCTATTTAACAAGGTATTCGCTGCTAATGAGCTTAGCTGTTAACACGGCAGATAATTTTAAATAATCAGTCAATCAATCTTGTACCCCATCATTTCCCATCTAGGACTGGCAGGTGAGCTTGCACTCCCACAACTCATCAAAAAGTCCTGGGAAACTTCCACTCAAAGCTGGAAGAGGGCTATCATAGTTCCCATCCCAAAACCAAAGGAGCCAGGGAAATACCGCCCCATCTCTCTCCTCAGCTGTCTGGGCAAGATGGCCGAGAGGATGGTACTAAACCGACTCCGATGGAAAATGGGACCCCCACATAAACACCTCCCTGGGTTCACAATGGGTATGAGCACAGCACACAGCATAGCTACGCTCTTAAGCACAATTAGCAGTGGCACATCTGTGGTAGTATTCCTAGACCTGGAGAAGGCTTTTCATTTAGCAAGTCCTCTTGCTATTCAGGGGAGCCTGATCCAGAAGGGAATCAGAGGAAAGCTCCTGGCTTGGATAGGTGACTTTCAGGAACAGAGCTAAAGTTGGATTCCAAGGTCACCTATCACAGCATATGCCACTAGAAAATGGAATACCACAGGATGGGGTTCTCAGTTCAGCCCTATTTAGCACCCTAATGTCCTGTATCCTTAACATATACCTCCCAGTTGGGTGCAAGATTGATTGATTATTTGAAATTATCTGCCACATCAACAGCTAAGGTCATTAGCGGCAAATACCTTGTGAGATAGAAATATTAAAATATTAAAAAATCTATCAAGAAATATCTTGCAAATAACAATAAATATATTAAGAACCAAAGCATAATATTATGCTCTAAGTGTATAAAATTGCTGCATAAACATTATGCAAGTTTAAATCTTATTGAAAATATTAGCCTCCCAAAGGAAACTACATTTTTCAGTGTATATGGGGGAGACAAGTACAAGTCTATGGTCTGAGAATGTTGCACATCTTTCCACTACATGTGCAATCGTTAATAGCTCTTGGCATCCCTCACAAAGTGCTTGACTTTTAGCCATCATCGGCCCATGAGTCCGTCTAGTGTGCCCGATTCTTAGTCTTGTTAATGCAACTTCTACTTTTCGGTTGGGATGGATGCTGGTCACTCAACTACCAAGGTCATCTCTAATCTCTCGCAGTTTGTTTCTGGAGGTATGCCTCCATTATTCCTTCCATTTATTGCGAAGACAACTCCTGATACTGGGTTTCAGGTCAGTGTTTGTGGGAGAGGAAAATGAGCATCACAAGGCTGAGCGGCAGCTGCCTTAGCCTTCTGATCAGCTCACTCATTCCCACTGATACCAACATGTACTGTCACCCAACAGAGTTATCTTTTTACGTGTTAATATCAGTGCAAACCAATCTTGAACCTCCTTCACTATTGGATGTGATGAGTTTAAGTTCTTGATTGCTTGCAAGGCACTACAAGAGTTACAATATATTACAGTGGAATAGTTAGTAAGATCTCTAGTTATCTTAACTGCTACAAGAATGGCAACTGAGTCTGCAGTGAAGATTGTGATTTCGAACCATCTGTATATATTGCATCTGGTCCTTTGAACATAGAAATGTACTGAAGAAATCTCTCTCTGACTTCTGGATCTCTTCCTTTTATCAATTCCGACCAAAACCAGCTTGACTTGATTAGTCCAAGAGGGGAATTGGGGAATTCTAACAGCCAGAACCTTAGTGAGATTTAAATTAAGATTAGCTTAATTAGGATCAGCTATCCTCAAGGGGGTTGAAAACCAATCTGGATGTAGGAGATCCCGGAATCCTTTGTAGTCTCGTGCAGTAAATCAGATTCATGTAGTCCAGCTGTAATGAAAGAGGTGGTTCTCCACTCTCAGCATACAGGGACTACACAGATGAAGACCTAAAAACCCCAGAACAGATTTTGAGAACTTCATTATGAATTGAGTCCAACATCTGGAGAACAGTGGGAGTTGCAAATGAATAAGCCTCACATCCATACTCAAGCTTACTACGAATAAGTGCACGGTAAAGCCGCAGAAGCATTGTCTGGTCTGCACCCCAAGATAGATGTGAAAGAAACCACAAAATACTAAGTGCTTTTGTAGCCTTCACTTTTAACTGTTTGATGTGAGGCACCCATGTAAGCCTTGAGTCAAAAATTAGACTCAAGTACTTCACCTCTTAGACAAATTGCAGTTGGTCTGTCCTAAATAGAGGGAAAGATGGAACTCTCCACGTTTTTGGAAATGTATAGCTATGGTCTGACTTGGGGAAAATTTGAATCCATGATATGTTGCCCACTGTACAACCTGATTTATTGCAGCCTGCATGTGTCCTTGCACATCCTGTAAGCAGTACAGTGTAAAGTCATCCACATATAGATTACATGAGACAGCACTTGGAACAACCTTTACAATGTCATTTATAGTAATGGCAAACAGGGTCACACTTACGACACTCCATTGTGGGACCCCTTCCAGTTTGGAGAAGCTGTTTCCCACCCAAACTCTAAACTTCTAAACAAGGAAGCTTTGTATGAAGGTAGGTAATCCTCCCCTTAAAGCCCTCATAACGGAAGCCGCCTTGCCACGGTGGGGGGGCTTGAGGTCCCAATGATCTGGTGAGCCGGACCAGAGGGCTACCCATACTGGAGGGGTCACCAGTGAGGGATGAGACAAAATGGCTTCCTGGTGCACAAAGGCCTATGAGAGGGGATGGTGCACCCACCCCTGGTTCTTTCCATCTTGCACCAGGGAGAACTCTCCCACGTGTGTTTGCAATGCGTGGCATCCTGTATTACCAGGAGACAGGAGTCCTGGATGTTGAGCAATGCTGCACCCTGCAGCTAGCAGGGTGCTGGTTAGACGGGTGGCTTGATGAAGACCCGGTCAAGTCAATCGGCTGGTCAAATATGGCTAGGGTCAAGCAGATACTGTTCAGTCGGTAGCGCATAGGTCCTGCGACTGCCATCAGTACTGTAATAGTGGCTGCGTATATTTCCTCATTACCCGTGGCTGTTGGGAGATTTTGAGCCCTAACTATAGCTTCCCCTCATTGGACTCGATGGTGGGTGGGGGGTGAGGAAATGAAGAATTCTAATTTGTATGAGTACTACAAATTTACAAAGATCTAGCTCTCTCCCTAGTGACCTACACAATCCCCCAACCATTCCCTCTGGAACATTACATGTTGTCACTCTGGAACCTTTCCAGCTTCCAAAGGGCAAGAATGGGAATCGTAACGGTTCCCAGGCTCCCAAACCAGGTAAGAAGGGGAAAAGTCCTCCTCAATCCAACAAGGAAATCTTACCTGGTAAATATGAGAGTATATCATATAGTAAGTACCTAGAAGTGAAAACCATTGATGGTGTATCAATCATGGATCTTAATATTTTTGAAGTACATTGGAAAATATTTGAGGTATGTCAACGTGATCCTCGCATCACCCCACAGCAAGATGGTAGCCTAATAGTTGAGGTTTCATCACCTGATGAGAGTGACTGTCTGCGTGCGATATGTGACATCCCTGGGGCTCAAGTTTCCTGTTCTCACAAAATACTCAATCAGTGTAAGGGAAATGTCTTTTCCCGAGATCTTATGAGGTATTCTGAGGAGAAATTGTTAGAGGAACTAGAGAATTTTAATGTAGTGGCAGTAAAACATTTTAAAAAGAAAGTTGATGGTTTGGAATAGTCGACACCAGCTCTCCTTCTAACTTTTAACACGTTAGTCCTTCCAGAATCAGTTAAGTTGGCATGGTACCACCTCAAGGTAAAGCCATATGTGCCCAACCTATGCGGTGCTTCCACTGCCAGGGTTATGGGCATGGAGCCAACTCTTGCCGTTTTAAGGAAAATGGACAACCAAGAGTATGTGTAAAGTGGTACAACAGGTCATCAAGGAGATGACAACTGTCCAGATCCAATATGCTGTTACCACTGCAAAGAAGTTCATGAAGCTTTTTCAAAGCAATGTAAAAGGTACAATTTTGAAAAAGAAGTATTGGTAAGAAGGAGCAAGGAGAAAGTTAGTTTTCCAGAGGCAAAGCGATGTGCCCGTGTGCTGTTTGCACAGCCAGGTAAATACTTTGCTTCGGTTCTAGCCCATCCTCCTTCCCACCAACCCTTACCCTCTGGTGCTTCTTACACCACACACTCTGCCACTTCCTTTAAACCTCAGTCCCCAATTGCTGAAACTGCCTCTGGTGAATTTCACCAGAAACGGAGTAAGAGCGAAGGGTCTATTGAGGAGACTCCTACTCCCAAAGTAAGGTCTTTGGAGCCATCAGGTAAGGCTCCAGAGGCCTCAACGGTGACAGCTCCAGCTGCCATCACATCCACAGGGGCCTCCGCTACTAGGCAGAATGCCCCTGAAGCAAAGACTCAGGTATGCACTTTGCCCAGGCAAAGAAATCCTGAGCCTGTTCAAAAGACTCTTTTCAAAGTGGGGTCTTTGGTGCCGTCAGGAAGGGCTCCAGGGGCCTCAACAGTGACAGCTCCAGCTGCCATCACATCCACAGGGGCCTCCACTGCTAGGCAGAGTGCCCCTGAAACAAAGTCTCAGGTCTGTTCTTTGCCCAGGCAAAGAAATCCTGTCTATCAAATGGCCTGTCAAAAGGAAGCCTGTGGAAACTAGTTCCATGGGTAAACAACCCCTTAAAAGATTTTCCCAAGATCCTGGAAAGGGACAGCCTAAAGGTGCTGCCAAACACCTTATGAATAGGTAGTTTGGAGAACTGGATATCCTAATCCAGTGGAACTGTCAGGGAATTCATGCAAAATGGGAAGAACTGCAACATCTGATAGCTTACAAGAGATTATGACAAGGGAAAATCATCCAGTTTCCCTGACAGGATTCCAAATTCAAGACCATTATGGGACCTTTGATAATGGACCTCATGGAGGAGTAGAAGTACTGGTACATCAGGATATTCCCTTCCAGGCCATTCACCTGCAGACAACACTGTAGGTGAAGACTGTGAGAATAGGCTTGATACGACCTTACACTGTTGCATCTGTCTACCTTCCTCCACATAATCTCAACATAGATGATTTGGAAGATCTACTTGGGCAGTTGCCACATCCATTTCTACTCTATTCAATGGTCGGCATCACCTCTGGGGAGACACTTTGTGCAGTCCTCGGGGAAGGGCCTTGGAGTCTTTGTTCTTAAGAGTGAACAGTGACATTCCCACACATTTCCAAATTCGAACTGGGACATTCTCCAATATAGACCTGTCAATTGGCTCACCTGATTCAGAGATGAATTTCACTTGGCAGGTCATTACATGGAAGTGACCACTTTCCAATACTTTTGCAGGAGGTGAATGGTATTCCAGCTAATGGAGTGCAGAGATGACGACTTGAACATGCAGACTGGAATCTTTTTAGATCAACTGCAATATTTTAAGGATCTGTGAATGATTTTCAGTGTGTTCAAGATGCTGTTAATCACTTCACATTACGAATTCACATTGCAGCAGAAGCATCCATTCCGAAAATTAGCGGGCATTACCGTCGACCTCCAGTACCATGGTGGTCTGATGAATGCCAACAAGCTGTCAGAGCAAGGAAAGCTGTAATAAGGCAGTTGAAACGACGCCCCAGTGATGTAACCGTGATCCATTACAAAAAGACCCGAGCTAAGGCTAGGCGAGTGCTAAAGGAGGCCAGACAGACATCATGGAGACAGTATGTCTCCTCGATTAACTCTGGGACCCCCTTAGCATGGGTATGGGACAAGGTGCATAAGATTGCTGGAAAGAGCACATCACTGTCACCACCTGCTTTGAAGATACATGGCATAATCATCACAGACAAAAAAGATGTTGCTAATGAGCTAGCTAAATCTATGGCAGAGACCTCCTCTGGAGCATCTTACACTTACCAATTTTTCCACTCTTCAGGCTGAACAGGAATGACACCCAGTGTCGTTCTTCAGTAAGACTGTAGCAGAACTTGCCATTCTTGTGCAAGGAGAATGCCCCAGGAAGTGATGATATTCCATACCAAATAATATCTCACTTACCAGAGAGCTCCCAGAAGTTCCTGTTGGACCTATTCAATAGGATCTACAGGGAGGGTACAGTACCATCCACATAGAAAGAGGCTATAATCATTCCTGTCCCTAAACCTGGCAAGGATGCTTCCACACCAGGAAATTACAGACCAATTTCTCTCACCAGCTGCATCTGCAAGCTGATGGAGAAAATGGTAAATTTCAGGTTGACATGGCTGCTAGAAAAGGAAAACGTGCTGACCCCATATCAATATGGGTTTAGAAGATTGAGATCGACCACAGATGCATTTGTAATGATGGAAACTGCTATACAGAATTCCTTTGCACAGTGACATCACATGTTAGCAGTCTTCTTTTACCTTGAAAAGACTTACGATACCACTTTAAGCATGGCATACTCTTGAAGCTGTATGACATTGGTTTAAGAGGAGCATTACCTACCTTCATACAAAGCTTCCTTGCTAACAGGAAGTTTAGAGTTCGGGTAGGAAACAGTTTCTCTAACCTGGAAGATCAGCTGGAAGGGGTCCCACAAGGGAGTGTCTTAAGTGTGACCCTGTTTGCCATTGCTATAAATGACATTGTAAAGGTTGTTCCAAGTGCTGTCTCATGTAATCTGTATGTGGATGACTTTACACTGTACTGCTCAGGAGGAAGCTTACAGGATGTGCAAGGACACATGCAGGCTGCAATAAATCAGGTTGTACAATGGGCAACATATCATGGGTTCAAATTTTCCCCAAGTAAGACCATGGCTATACATTTCCACAAACGAGGAAAATTCCATCTTTCCTTCTATTTAGGAGCAAACCCACTACAATTTGTCCAAGAGGTGAAGTACTTGGGTCTAATTTTTTGACTCAAGACTTACATGGGTGCCTCACATTAAACAGTTAAAAGTGAAGGCTACAAAAGCGCTTAGTATTTTGTGGGTTCTTTCACATGTATCTTGGGGTGCAGACCGCACAACACTTCTGCGGCTTTACTGTGCACTTATTCATAGTAAGCATGATTATGGATGTGAGGCTTATTCATCTGCAACTCCCACTGTTCTCCAGATGTTGGACTCAGTTCATAATGAGACTCTCAGAATCTGTACTGGGGCTTTCAGGTCTTCACCTGTGGAGTCCCTGTATGCTGAGAGTGGAGAACCACCTCTTTTATTACAGCTGGACTACATGAACCTGATTTACTACATGAATTACAAAGGATTCCGGGATCTCCTACATCCAGATTGGTTTTTAACCCCCTTGAGGATAGCCAATCCTATGGTAGGAGAATGAGGAATCTTGTGGAAGATCTTAATTTAAGTCTCACTAAGGTTCTGGCTGTTGGAATTCCCCAATTCCTCCCTTGGACTAATCAAGTCGAGCTGGATTTTATCGAAATTGGGAAAGGGGAGAGATCAGAAGCAGAAGTCAAAGAGAAATTTCTTCAGCATATTTTTAAGTACCAAGGATCAGAGGCAATATATACAGATGGTTCGAAATCTGAAAATGGTGTGGGCTTTGCAGCAGTGAACAGAAGGAAGACTGCAGCTGGCAGTCTTTCTCTAGCAGCCTCGATTTTTACTGCAGAGTTACATGCCATCCTTACAGCAGTTAAGATGACTAGAGATCTTACGAACCATTCTATTGTGATATATTGTGACTCTCGTAGTGCCTTGCAAGCAATCAAGAGCTTAAACTCATCACATCCAGTAGTAAGGGAGGTTCAAGATTGGCTTGCACTGATGTCAACACGTAAAAAGATAACTCTGTGTTGGGTGCCAGCGCATGTTGGTATCAGTGGGAATGTGTGTTGGGTGCCAGCGCATGTTGGTATCAGTGGGAATGAGCGAGCTGATCAGAAGGCCAGGCAACTGCTGCTCAGCCTTGTGATGCTCGTTTTCCTCTCCCACACACCGACCTGAAACCCAGCATAAGGAGTTGTCTTCGCAATAAATGGAAGGAACAATGGAGGCATACCTCCAGAAACAAACTGCGAGAGATTAGAGATGACCTTGGCAGTTGGGTGACTAGCATCCACCCTAACCGAAAAGTGGAAGTTGCATTAACAAGACTAAGAATCGGGCACACAAGACTGACTCATGGGCCAATGATGGCTAAAAGTCAAGCACTTTGTGAAGATTGCCAAGAGCCATTAACGATCGCACATGTAGTGGAAAGATGTGCAACATTCTCAGACCAGAGACGTATGTACTTGTCTCCCCCATATACACTGAAGAATGTATTGGGGGAGGATTGTGACATTAGCTGTTGACGTGGCAGATAATTTTAAATAATTAATTAATCTCGTAGTGCCTTGCAAGCAATCAAAAGCTTAAACTCATCACATCCAATAGTGAGGGATTGATTTGATTTGATTATTTAAAATTATCTGCCGCATCAACAGCTAAGGTCATTAGCGGCAAATACCTTGTTAACTAGAAATATTAAAATGTTTAAAACTTAAAAAATCTATGAATATATATCTTACAAATAACAATAAATAGATTAAAAATCAAAGCATAAATATTATGCTCTAAGTGCATAAAATTATTGCAAAAACATTATGCATAATTAAATTTTCAGTGTATACAGGGGAGACATGTACATACATCTTTGGTCTGAGAATGTTGCAGATCTTTCCACTACATGTGCGATCGTTAATGGCTCTTGGCATCCTTCACAAAGTGCTTCATTTTTAGCCATCATTGGCCCATGAGTCAGTCTTGTGTGCCCGATTCTTAGTCTTGTTAATACAACTTCCACTTTTCGGTTGGGATGGATGCTAGTCGCCCAACTGCCAAGGTCATCTCTAATGTCTCGCAGTTTGTTTCTGGAGGTATGCCTCCATTGTTCTTGAACCTCCCTCACTACTGGATGTGATGAGTTTAAGCTCTTGATTGCTTGCAAGGCACTATGAGAGTCACAATATATCACAACAGAATGGTTCGTAAGATCTCTAGTCATCTTAACTGCTGTAAGGATGGCATGTAACTCTGCAGTGAAGATCGAGGCTGCTAGAGAAAGACTGCCAGATGCAGTCCTCCTCCTGCTCACGTAAAGCCTAACAAAACCCAAAACGCTCTGATTCTGTCTGTCGGAAAGCGTTTGGCCCGTGTGTTTTTTTGCACACCCGGGTTTTAAATTACTTTGTTCGGTTCAGCCCATTCCTTCCCCCAAACCCCTTACCCTCTGGTGC
This sequence comes from Penaeus monodon, assembly GCF_015228065.2. NCBI lineage: Eukaryota > Metazoa > Arthropoda > Malacostraca > Decapoda > Penaeidae > Penaeus > Penaeus monodon. The sequence continues at coordinate 30,520,467 of NC_051402.1, read as the reverse complement.
TTTTTACACCAAAACACTCTGCCATTTCCCTTTTAAAAACCTCATCCCCAATTGCTGAAACTGCCTCTGGTGTTTCACCAAAAAAACGGGAAAGAGCGGGGTCATTGAGGAGACTCCTACCCCAAAAGTAAGGTTTTGGGACCATCAGGTAAGGCTCCGAGGCCTAACGGTGAAGCTCCGCTGCCATCACATCCACGGGCCCCCGTACTAGGCAAATGCCCCTAAAGCAAAAATCAGGTATGCACTTTGCCCAGGCAAAGAAACCCTGAGCCTGTTAAAAAAGACTCTTTAAAAGGGGGGTCTTTGGTGCCGTCGGGAAAAAGGGCTCAGGGGCCCAACAGTGACAGCTCCAGTTGCCATCACATCCCGGGGGCCTCCACTGCTAGGCGAGTCCCCCGAAAAAAAAAGGGTCTCTTCTTCTTTCCCCGGGAAAAGAAACCGCTATAAAAATGGCCTTAAAAAGGGAAGCCTGGGGAAAACTATTCCGGGGTAAAAAAACCCCTTTAAAAGATTTTCCCCAAAGACCGGGAAAAAGGGACAGCCAAAATGCTGCCAAAAACCTTATGAATAGGTAGTTTGGAAAGGGATTCCTAACCCAGGGAATGTGGGGGAATTTTCATGCAAAATGGAAGAACTGCAACATCGGGGATAGCTTACAAGAGTTATGACAAGGGGAAAATCACCCTTTTTCCCTGACAGGTTTTCCAATTCAAGCCATTAGGGACCTTGAAAATGGACCTCAGGAGGAGTAGAAGTCTGGAAATCGGGATTTCCCTTCCGGCCTTTCACCTGCAAAAACACTGTGGGTGAAACTGTAGAAGGCTTATAGACCTTACACGTTGATCTGTCTATTTCCTCCCAAAATTAAAACATAATGATTTGGAAGATTACGGGGGCAGTTGCCACATCCATTTCTACTCATTCAATGGTGGGCATAAACTCTGGGGAGACCTTTGTGCAGCCCCTGGGGGAAAAGGGCCTTGGAGTCTTTGTTTTTAAAGATGAAACAGGACATTCCAACATTTCCAAATTCGAACGGGGGACATTCCCCAAATATAACCTGAAAATTGGCTCCCCTGTTTCAGAGATAATTTTTCACTTGGCAGGTCATTACAGGGAAGTGACCATTTTTCCAATACTTTTGAGGGGGTGATGGTTTTCCCAGTGGAGTGCAAGGACGCTTAAAACATGCAGACTAAAATTTTTTTAGACAACTGCAATTTTTTAAAGGGATCGTGAAGATTTTCAGTGTGTTCAAGTGCTGTTAATCATTTCACTTCGAATTCCATTCAGCAAAAGCCCCTTTTCCGAAAATTAGCGGGCATTACCGTCGACCCCAGTACCAGGGTGGTCTGATAAACCCAAACAAGCTGCAGAGCAAGGAAAGTTTAAATTGGCAGTTGAAACGAGCCCCCGTGATAACCGTTCCATTAAAAAAAGACCGAGCTAAGCTAGGCGAGTGCAAAAAGGGGGCCCAGACAGACATCAGGGAACAGTATGTCCCCTCGTTTAACTTGGGCCCCCCTTTAGCAGGGGTTGGGGAAAAAGGTGATAAGTCTGGAAAGAGCACTTTCACTGTCACCACCGCTTTGAAGATCAGGGCAAAATCTAAGACAAAAAGATTTTTGCTAATGAGCTAGCAAAATCTAGGCGGGGCCCTCCTTGGGCATCTTAACTTCCAAATTTTTTTCCACTTTTTCACTGAACAGGAATGAACCCCCCAGTTCGTTCTTCAGAAGACTGTAGCAGAACTTCCCATTCTTGTGCAAGGGGAGAATCCCCCAGGAAGTGATGATATTCCATCCCAAAATAATATTCACTTACCAGAGAGCTCCCAGAAGTTCCTTTTGGACCTTTTCAATGGGACTCCCAGGGGGGGTAAGTACACCCACATAAAAAGGGTTTAAAATCTTTCCCTTCCCCTAACCTGGAAAGGATGTTTCCCACACCAGGAAATTCAGACCAATTTCTCTACCATGCATCTGCAAGCTGTGGAGAAAAGGGAAAATTTCGGGTTACATGGCTGCTAGAAAAAAAAATGTGCTGACCCCATATAATAGGGGTTTTAGAAGATGGTCGACCCAGATCTTTTGAAGTGGAAACTGCTATACGAATTCCTTTGCACAGTGCTCACATTTTGAGTCTTTTTTTCCTTAAAAAGACTTACGTACCACTTTAAGCAGGCATACTCTTGAAGCTGTAAAATTTGGGTTTAAGGGGAGCATTCCTACTTTTCATAAAAAGCTTCCTTGTAACGGGAAGTTTAAGTTCGGGTAGAAAATTTTCTCTAACCTGGAAGATCAGGGGGGGTCCCACAAGGGAGTGTCTTAAGTGTGACCCTGTTTGCCATTGCTATAAATGACATGTAAAAATTGTTCCCGTGCTTTCATGTAATCGTATGTGGATGACTTTACCTGTACTGCTCAGGAGGAATTTACAGGGATGTGCAAGGAACATGCAGGGTGCAATAAATCAGGTTGTACAATGGGGAACATTCCCTTGGGTTCAAATTTTCCCCAAGTAAGACCCCGGCTATACATTTTCCCCCAAAAAGGGAAAATTCCTCTTTTCCCTTTTATTTAGGAGCAAACCCACTACAATTTTTCCAAAAGGTGAATACTTGGGGCTAAAATTTTTTTACTCAAGACTTACATGGGTGCCCCAATTTAAACTTTTAAAAAATGAAGGCTAAAAACGCTTTATTTTTGTGGGTTTTTCCATGTATCTTGGGGGTGCAGGGCCCCACAAAACTTTGCGGGTTTCTGGCATATTTAGTAAGCAGATTATGGATGTGAGGTTATTTATCGCAACTCCCCCCGTTCTCCAGAGTTGATCAGTTCATAATGAGACTTCAGAATCGTATGGGGGTTTCAGGTCTTACCTGTGGGTCCCGTATGTGAATGGAGAACACCTCTTTTTTTACAGCTGGACTACATGAACCCCGATTTTCTACATGAATTTCAAAGGATTCCGGGGTCTCCTACTCCGATTGGTTTTTTAAAACCCCCTTTGGGTAGCCTCCCCATGGGAGGAGAATGAGGAATCTTTTGGAAGATCTTAAATTTTAAATTCATAAGGTTCTGGTTTGGAAATTCCCCCTTCCTCCCTTGCTAAACGTCGAGCTGGTTTTTTAAATGGGAAAGGGGGGGATAGAACAAAGTCAAAAGGGGAATTTTTTAGCATATTTTTAAGTACCCCAAGGGTCGGGGAAAATTACAGATGGGTTTGAAAAATGAAAAAGGTTGGGTTTGGGGAAGGGAAAAAAGGAAACTGCAGCTGGGGTCTTTCTCTAGCACCTCGATTTTTATGCAGAGTTCTGCCCTCCCTTTCAGCAGTTGAGACTAAGATTTACGAACCTTCTATTTTGATATATTTTGGGCTCTCGTATGCCTTGCAAGCAATCAAGAGCTTAAACTCATCACATCCATGTAAGGAGGTTAAGATTGGCTTTCATGATGCAACAGTAAAAAAAAAACCTTGTTGGGTGCCCGCGCATGTTTGGGATAGTGGGAATGGTGTTGGGTGCCGCGCATGTTGGATCATGGGGAATGAGCGAGTGATCAAAGGGCCCGCAAATGCCTCACCTTGTGTGCTCGTTTTCCCCTCCCACACCCCCGACCTGAAACCCAGCAAAGGAGTTGTCTTTCCCAAAAATGGGGGGGAAAAATGGGGGCTACCCCAAAACAAAAATGCGAGAGATTAGAGATGATTGGGAGTTGGGTGAAAAAGCATCCACCCTAAAAACCCAAAAGGGAAGTTGCATTTAAAAAGACAAAAACGGGCACAAAGACGACCAGGGCCAAAGATGGCTAAAAATAAACCTTTGTGAAGATTGCCAGAGCCTTAAAAGACCAATTAGTGGAAAGAGTGCAAAATTCTCAGACCAGAGACGTAGTACTTGTCTCCCCCATTACACTGAAAATGTAGGGGGGAGGGTTGTGACATTAGCTGTTCGTGGCAGATAATTTTAAAAAAATAATTAAATTTGTAGTGCCTTTCAAGCAATTAAGAGCTTAAACTCATCACATCCAATAGTGAGGGATTGATTTTTATTTTTATTATTAAAAAAATTTTGCCCCATAAAAAGCTAAGGTCATTGCGCAAATACCTTGTTAATAGAAATATTAAAAGTTTAAAACTTAAAAAAATCTTTAATATTATTTACAAATAAAAATAATAGATTAAAAATCAAAGCATAAATATTATATCTAAGTGCATAAAATTATGCAAAAAAATTATGCATAAATTAAAAATTTTTCAGTGTAGACAGGGGAGACATGTACATACATCTTGGCTGAGAATGTTGCAGATCTGTCCACTACATGTGCGATCGTTAATGGCTCTTGGCATCCTTCACAAAGTGCTTGATTTTTAGCCATCATTAGGCCCATGAGTCAGTCTTGTGTGCCCGATTTCTTAAGTTCTGTTAATCACTTCCACTTTTCGGTTAGGGATGGATGCTAGTCGCCCAAACTGCGAGGTCATCTCTAATGTCTCGCAGTTTGTTTCTGGAGTATGCCCTCCATTGTTCTTGAACCTCCCTCACTACTGGATGTGATGAGTTTAAGCTCTGATGCTTGCAAAGGCACTATGCGAGTCACAATATATCACAAAGAATGGGTTCGTAGATCTCTAGTCATCTTAACTGCTGTAAGGATGGGCATGTAAAACTCTGCAGTGAAGATGAGGGCTGCTAGAGAAAGACTGCCAGATGCGTCTCCTCCTGCTCACGGCTACAAAACCCACGCCATTTCAGATTCGAACCATCTGTATAAATTGGCATCTGATCCCGGTATTAGAAATGTGCTGAAGAAATTTCTCTCTGACTTCTGCTCTGATCTCTCCCATTTCCCAATTCCGACCAAATTCCAGCCAACTGATTAGTCCAAGGCTGAAAATTGGGGAATTACAACCGCCAGACCCTTAGAAAGATTTAAATAAAGATCTTCACAAGATTCCTCATTATCCTATTATAGGATCAACTATCCTCAAGGGTTGAAAACAATCTGAGTAGAGATCCTGGAATCATTTTAGTCTCGTGTAGTTAAATCAGGTTCATTATTACTCGGTGTAATGAAAGAGGTGGTTCTCCAATCTCAGCATAACGGGACTCCACAGTGAAGACCTGAAAGCCCCAGTACAGATTCTGAGAGCTTCATATGATACTGAGTTAACATCCGTAGAAACAGTGGGAGTTGCAAACAAAGATGAATAAGCTTCACATCCATAATCAAGCTACTACGAATGGACGCTCGTAAGCCGCAGAAGCGTTGTGCGGTCTGCACCCCAAGATAGACGTGAAAGAACCCGGCAAAATTACTAAGTTGCTTTGGTAGCCTTTACTTTCAATGTTGATGTAAGACACCCAGTACAGCCTTGATCAAAAATTAGACCCCAAGTACTTCACTCGTGAACAAATTGCAGGTGGGTTGCTCCTAAATAGAGGAAGATGAATTTCCTAGTTGTGGAAATGCATAGCCCATGTCTTGCTTGCGGGCAGTAGTGAGGGAGTTCAGATTGGCTTACACTGATGTCTAATCACATAAAAAGGATAACTCTGTATTGGGTGCCAGGCATGTTGTATCAGTGGGAATGAGTGAGCTGATCAGAAAGGCCAGGCAGCTGCTGCTCAGCCTTGTGATACTCGTTTTCCTCCCCACACACCGACCTTAAACCAGGATCAAGAGTTGTCTTATGATAAATTAAAGAACAATGGTGGCATACCTCTAGAAACAAATGCGAGAGATTTGAGAGATCTTGGCAGTTGGGTGACTAGCATCCACCCAACCCCCCCCCCCCCCGCACAAGTGGAAGTTGCATTAACTAGACTAGAATCAGCACACAAGATTGACTCATGGGCGGATGATAGCGTAAAATAGGCACTTTGTGAGGATGCCAAGAAGCCATTAAACGATCGCAACATGTAGTGGAAAAGATGTGCAAATTCTCAGACCAAAGACGTATGTTACTTGTGCAAAATACTCAGACCAAAGGGAGTATGTACTTGTCTCTCCATATTACACTGAAAAATGGTATTGGGGGTGGATTGTGATATAGAGGTCTTATTAGGTTTCCTTAGGAGACTATATATTTCAATAAAGTTTAAATTATGCATAAGTTTATTACAATAAGTTTAACACGTAGAGCATAATATTTATGCTTTGATTTTAATATATTTATTGTTATTTGTAAAGATATTTATTGTTAGATTTTTAAAAATTTTAAACATTTTAATATTCTATTAAACAAGGTATTCGCCACTAATGACCTTAGCGGCAAGGGATCCCTTGAGGTGAGTCTCCAGGCAGGCCCATGGCCCATCTCTAATTCCTCGTGACAGGTATCGAGTGTGCCCAAGCCATGATCTCCTGGGTCATTCACACGTCTCCTCCACCAGGGTTGTCCACGCGAGAGAAACCTGATGGGGCAGGATCGTCCACAGAAGCTAGGTGGCCATAAAGCCTTAGTTGGCGATTACCGATTATGCAAGTAACAGGGTCCCATGCAGTCTCATGGTGTAACGCCGGTTGGACACGTGGTCCTGCCAAACTGTACCCTATGACCCGGCGAAGGGACTGTTACAAAAGGCATCTAGGTGGACTCCAAGACAATGGGATAGCATCAGGTTTCGTTTCATAGAGCAAAACTGGCATATCAAGGCCTTGAAGACACGCAGCTTGGTCCGCATAGGTACCGACTTCTCCAAAACCCAACTCTTGTTGATCAAGTTCCATGGCTCCTGTTGCCAGACCAATCCGTCTACGACTCTGGTCTGACAACCAAGAGATATGGACTAGCTAACAAGGTATGTAAAACTCTCGGAAACTTAAAGTCCTCGCCACAAGGCATGGGATCGTCTGAAACGGGTTCCGTAACAGGCCACCAAAGTCCGAATCTTGGTCTTGGTCAGGAGACCTCTAGGCCTAGGGCTTGGCTGGGGGGGGGTAGGGCTTCGCCTCAGTTGCTAATTGCATCAAGAGCCGCCACAAGTGACTCCAAAGACTAGATTAGGATAGCAAAATCGTCGGCAAAGTCAAGGTCATGATGACCTTGATACTGCCAAGTGTTACTCCACATGACTTTGGATAGTAGCTCTGCCCATTATCCAGTCATACAGGTGTGAAAAGTGTTGGTGCAAGGGACAAAGCCTTGCTCACCCTGAATTAACAAGCGAAGTTCAACAAGTCACCACCAACTTTACAGCTCTTCAGTACCAGTATAAAAGCTGCGATTAGGCCAATAATCTGTGTCGGAATTACCTGAGTCTCAAACGCCTTATTTGAGGTTGATGTAGGTTGCAAGAAACCATGACCATAACCACAACGGCGTTCCACAATAATCGAAGCGCTAGTATTCGGTCTATCATGGACTTCCAGGAATAACATCCAGACTGCTCCAGTCTCTGATTGCCTCAGTAGGTAGGTGCCGGACTGTCAGAAGAATGTGGGTGAGAACTTCTGCTGGTATTGCCTGAGCAGTGTCCCACCCCCCCCCTTCCCCCCATACCATGTAGTTACTACAATCCCAATGATCCCCTTCCCCTTCCAGAGAAGGGTGGACCACGCCCTCAGAGGTCAGAGGAATGGTACCAGACTGCCAGATGGCAGGTCATGACTGATGCAGGCCCGAGCCATAGATTCACCCCAGCCTTGAGCAGTTTCAGCAGGGGATATCACTATGCCTGCTGCTTTCCCACTCTTCAGCTTGGAAATTCCGCCGATATAACCTCTGTTCGGTAGAAGGGTTCCTCACTGACGGGTGGGTCCAGCACAGCACTGAGACATTGCTTGCATCCAAGCTAATGGGGCAAAATGGTACATCAGGTTGTCGAGTTCTTGATCGGTCAGAGACTGCCATGGTGAACTCACGGGCACACTCCTCCTCCCTTAGTCTGTCCAGGTGAAACACCTTAGGGTGGCCACTGGAGGGACGGGGAGTTTTGAAGTGGACACGCAGGGTAGCCACAACCAGCCTATGGTGCCACAGAACTCGGCACTCCGGTGAACCCTACAGTTCTGGAGGATCTTCCATCGCGTGCTAACAAGAATGTGCTCGATCTCCTTGGCCACTGTACCCATATCACTGTACCATGTTCAGCGATGCGGGTTGTAGCGCTGGTACCTGGAGCCAGAGATCCTCATTTTCTGGGACCTAGCAAAGTCCCGGAGAAGGGGGCTATTCTCACTGCGGGGATCAGCCCCCGAGCCATGGGGCCAACAGACATCTCATAGCCAGCTGGGTCACAGCTGGAACCACATTGAAGTCGCCCAGAACAATGCGAATATAACACAGGGGGCAATTGTCTGCCACAGATGCGAGTTTGGCGTAGAACACCTCTTTCACATCAATTTTACATACATCGGTAAGGGTATATACAACAATGAGAAACATGAAGCCTCAATGCCATAATACCACTCATAAACCCGGGTTTTTCACCTCAACTACCGAGAGCTGAAGTCGGCTGGAGATGGCTATGGCTACACCCTGGAGGTGGTGACCATCGCTGTGGCCCAACCAGTAGTAGGTGTACCCACCCGCACTGATCGTGCCACTACCAGGTCTTCTCACCTCTGAGAGGGCAGCCACCTCAACTCCCAGTCTCTTCAATTCCCGCAGTAGCAGAGGTAACCGCTCATCCTGCCACATGTTCCAAGCGCCTACCTGGGAAGCACACCTGAGGTTAAGCCTTGGGTGGTCACTCCGGGTGTACCTCTACCGCCCCCGCCGACACAGCCCCAAATAAAGGGGGTCAGCAGGCAGTGGGACCACCCATCCAATCGATCAATCAATCCCCTTTAACCAATGTCATACAGCTTCATGAGTATGCCATGCTTCCAAGTAGGATCTAAAGCGTTTTCATGTGATGTTTCCATCCTCAGAAGTGCATCTGTGGTCGAACTTAATTTTCTAAACCCATATTGATATGGGGTCAGCACGTTTCCCTTTTCTAGCAGGCATATCAACCTGAAGTTTTCCATTTTCTCCATCAGCTTGCAGATACAGCTGGTGAGAGAGATTGGTCTGTAATTTCCTGGTGTGGAAGCATCTTTGCCAGGTTTAAGGACAGGAATAATTATAGCCTCTCTCCATGTGGATGGCCCTGTGCCCTTTCTATAGATCTTATTGAATAGGTCCAACAGGAACTTCTGGGAGCTCTCTGGTAAGTGAGGTATCATTTGGTATGGAATATCGTCACTTCCTGGGGCAGCCTTACAGCAGAGCTGCAAAGCAGAGTCCATCTCCTTGCGCAAAAATGGCAAGTTGTATGGAAGTTCTGCTACAGTCCTACTGAAGAACGACACTGGGTTTCGTTCCTGTTCAGCCCAAAGAGTGGAGAATCGAGCAGTGTAAGATGCTCCAGAGAAGATCTGCCATGGATTTAGCTAGCTAGCTTTTCATTCTGTGATGATTATGCCATCCATCTTCAAAGCAGGTGGTGACATAGATGTGCTCTTTCCAGTGATCTTACGCACCTTGTCCCATATCCATGCTAAGGGGGTCCCAGAATTAATCGAGGAGACATGCTGTTTCTATGACGTCCGTCTAGCCTCATTTAGCACTCGCCTGGCTTTGGATCAGGTCCTTTTGTAATGGATTAAGGTTACATCACTGGAGCGTCGCTTCAACTGCCTTAATGCAGCTTTTCTTGCTCTGACAGCTTGTTGGCATTCATCAGACCACTATGGTACCGGAGGTCGATGGTACTGCCCGCTACTTTTACGAATGGATGCTTCTGCTGCAAGGTGAATTTGTGATGTGAAGTGATTAACAGCATCTTGAACACACTGAAAATCATTCACAGATCCTTGCAATACTGCAGTGAATGTAAAAAAAATCCAGTCCACATGTCCAAGTCGCCATCTCTGCACTCCATTTGCTGGAATACCATTCATCTCCTCCTCCAATATATTGGAAAGTGGTCGCTTCCATGTAAGTCTTCCATGACCTGCCAAGTGAAATTCATCTGTGAATCAGGTGAGCCAATTGACAGGTCTATGTTGGAGAATATTCCAGTTTTGAGTTTGGAAATGTGTGGAAGTGTCATTGTTAATTAAAACTGCATCTACTCTTAGGAACAAGGACTCGAAGACCCTTCCTCGAGGGTTGCACAAAGTGTCTTCCCAAAGGTGATGCTGACCATTGAAATCTCCCAAGAGATGGATGTGGCAACTGCCCAAGTAGATCTTCCAAATCATCTATGTTGAGATTATGGGGGAGGTAGGTAAAATGGATGCAACAGTGTAAGGTCGAAGTCAAGTCTTATTCTCAGTCTTCACCTGCAGTGTTGTCTGCATGTGGATGGCCTGGAAGGGAATATCCTGACATACCAGTACTGCTACTTTTCCATTATCAAAGGTCCCATAATGGGATTGAACTTGGAATCCTCTCAGGGAAATGGGATGATTTTCGCTGGTCAGGATCTCGTGTAGGCATACACAAACTGGGTTCTATGAAGCTATCAGATTGTTGCAGTTCTTCCCATTTTACATGAATTCCCTGATAGTTCCACTGGATTAGGGTATCCAATTCTTTAGATTACCTCTTCATTGGCAGCACCTGTGGTCAATGTTTGCCTCACACCTTTAGGCTGTTCTTTTCCAGGATCTTTGAAGTATCTTTTGAAGGGTTGTTTACCTGTGGAACTAGTTTCCACAGGCTTCCTTTGGACAGGCTCAAGATTTCTTTGCCTGGGTAAAGAACAGACCTGAGCCTTTGCTTCAGGAGCATTCTGTCTAGCAGTGGAAGCTCCTGTAGATGTGGTGGCAGCTGGAGCTGGAGCTGTTGAGGCACCTGGACCCCACTTTGAAATGAGTCTTTTGAACAGGCTCAGGATTCCTTTGCCCCTGAAGCAAAGGAGCAGGTACGCCCTTTGCCCGGCCCCTGTGGATGTGGTGGCAACTAGAGCTGTCACCAGTGAGGTGTCTGGAGCCTTAACTGATGGCTCCAAAGACCTTACTTTGGGAGGAGGAGTCTCCTCAATAGACCCCTCACTCCTACTCTGTTTCTGGTTGAACAATTCACCAGAGGCAGTTTCAGCAATTGGGGATTGAGGTTTTAAAAAGGGAATGACAGAAATTGTGTGGTGCAAGAGGCATCAGAGGGGCAAGGGTTGGCGAGAAGGAGGATGGGGCTTAAAACCGAAACAAAAGACTTATCTGGCTTGTGCAAACAGCACATGGGCACGTCACTTTACCTCTGGAAAACTAACTTTCTCCTTACTATATGAGATACCTTCATATTTACCATGTAAAATTTCCTCAATGGACTGCGGAGGGCTTTTCTCCTTGCCTGGTTTGGGAGCCCAGGAACCATTACGATTCCCATCCTTGTCCTTTGGAAGCTGGAAAGGTTCCAGAGGATTGCATAGGTCGTCAGGGAGAGAGCTAGATCTTTGTAAATTTGTAGAAATCATACAAATTAAAATTCTTCATTTCCTCACCCCCCACCCACCATCGAGTCCAACGAGGGGGAGCTATAGTTAGGGCTCAAAATCTCCCAACAGCCACAGGGGTAGTGAGGAAATATATGCAGCCACTATTACAGTACTGATGGCAGTCACAGGACCTATATGCAATCGACTGAACAGTGCCTGCTTGACCCTAGCCACATTTGACCAGCCGATTGGCCGGGCCTTGATCAAGCCAGTAGCTGCAGGGCACAGCATGCAGCATCACTCAACCTCTAAGACTCCTGTCTCCTTGTAATATGGGACGCCACACACGGCAAACACATGTGGGAGAGTTCTCCCTGGTGCAAGATGGAATGAACCAGGGGTGGGTGCACCATCCCCTCTCATAGGTCTTGGTGCACCAGGAAGCCATTTTGTCTCATCCTTCACTGGTGACCCCTCCAGTATGGGTAGCCCTCCGGTCCGGCCCACCAGATCATTGGGACCTTAAGTCCCCCCACTGCGACAAGGCGGCTCCCCTTAGGGGAGGGGATTGACTGGACCCTCTCCTTTCGTAAGGAGGTCCAGTACCTGGTTGACCAAACCAAAACAAGATTGTCTGTCATGAGAGCAATGGGAGACGCATAGGAGTCAGACATAAAGTATTAAGATCATTATATGTACATGCCACCTGGCCCATTGTGGACTATGCTTATATCACCCTGATTGCCACAAAGACAAAATTAAGATTGGAGACAGTTTAAGGTGGACGAAGGTCCTCAACCTTCTCATGGAGACAAACCTTCTCCCTCTGGACTCACGAACTGATCTAATGGCAGCACAATTCCTTTCAAAGGTCATCCTAGCTCCCGCGAACACAAGCCTGAGACAAAAAAATACTTGGATGCCTAGAACAAGATCATGAGCTCTTTACAGACATCTCTTGACTGTCTCACACAGCCAGGGTGTTAATACACTATCAGCTACTTGATAACTGACTTTATTGAAGCCCTGCCATGAGCACAAAACTTGATCGAGTTCTCTGTTATGAGCTTGTCAAGGAGAAAGAATTAATACTCCATGCCTCATCTAAAGGCAGAAGCCGAGAGGGTCATTGCAGCCATCACTCCTCCAGGTAGTAGAACATGATCTGTTAAGTCAAAGTCAAAGTCTGAGACCTTGATATTGCCCAGTGTTGCTCCACACTGACTTTGGCTAGTACCTCTGCCCATTATCTAGTCCATGCAGGTGTTGAAAAGTATTGGTGCAAGGACACAGCCTTGCCTCACCCCTGAATTAACAGGGAAGAAGTTTGACAGTCCCCCTCCACACTTTACAGCACTTTCAGTACCGGCTTGTTATCTGTGTCGGAATTCCCCGAGTCTCAGAACGTCCCATAGCGATTCTCGATGCACCAAGTCAAACGCCTTCTTGAGGTCGATGTAGGCTGTAAGCAACCCACGACCAAACTTACTATCTACTATAGTACGATGTATGTGTTTGTGCGTACACGTGTGTGAGTGAGAGAGAGAGAGAGAAAGTGTGTGTGTGTGTGTGTGTGTGTTTGTGTGTGTGTGTGTGTGTGTGTGTGTGTGTGTGGTTCCATTTACAAAGGTGTCAGTGATTTCGCAGATTTTTATCTGATCCAGCTGCCAAGGATAGATATTTAAACATAAAGCTATACTTGACATTTGCTGTGTTGAACGAAGGGGAAAATGCTGCCTCACCTTAATAGCTATTGCCACTTTGATAAAATATTCCACTACTAAGTCAACGATAACTAAAACTACATGTTTTATTATCACTTATTTGAAGAAAACGAATGATCGAATGGCTTACGTTTCGAAAAAATATATATATTGTAAGAGCCGGAATGATGGGCCCTACAAGAGTATGGTAGGTGGCGAGC
>NC_051402.1:30494669-30497169 GCF_015228065.2 Penaeus monodon | reverse complement strand
TGTGGGAAAAACACTAGGGCAATATCAAGGTTCAGACTTGACTTTTCCGACGATGCTGCATCCTATTGAGTCGTTGGAGTCACTTGTGGGGGTTCTTTATGCATTTACAAGAGCAAAGCCCCGGCCTAGAGGTCTCCTGGACCAAAACCAAAAATTCAGAACATTGGGGGGTTTTGGGGAACCCGTTCGCGACCAGCTTGTGGCAGGACGTTGAAGTTTCAGAGAGTTTTACATACGTAGCGAGTCCCTATCTTGGGTTGCGACCAAGAAGTCAGTAGACAGATTTGGTCTGGCAACAGGAGCCCCTGAAATCGATTAAAAAGAGCATTTGGGGGGTCGGTACCTAGCGAAGGACCAAACTGCTGTCTTCAAAGCCTTTAACGCCAGTTTTTTCTCTATGGAAACGAAACCTGGACACTATCCATGTCTTTGGGGTCACCTTGAGCCTTTTTAAAAGTCCCTTAACCAGATCAGTTGTCAGGGCCACGGGGCCCTGGGGGTTACACCATGAGGACATGGGACCTGTTACTTGCATAATCCGGGATCGCCAACTCCGGCTATATGGGCACCTAGCTCGTCTCCTTGTGGACGACCCTGCCCATCAGGTTGTCTCTCTACGAGACAACCCTGTAGGAGACCTGTGGGACGACCCAGGAGATCATGGCTTGGGCAGCTCGACGAGACCTGTCGCGAGGAAATAGAGATGGGCCGTGGGCCTGCCTGGAGACTCGCCTCGAGGATCCTCGTGGCTGGAAGTAAAAGGTGATGCGGCCATGCGCCCCGTCGGCGTTAGCCCCTTGATGATGATGATGATATATATATATATATATTTGTGTGTGTGTGTGTGTGTGTGTGTGTGTTTATATATGTGTGTGTGTGTGTGTATGTATATATATATATACTTACATATATATATATATATATATATATATATATATATATATATATAATATATATATATATATATATATATATATATATAATATATATATATATATCACACCCACACATTTGTGCGCGTGTTCTCTTCCCGACATTCCCAAGCGGCTTTGCTGTTTCAAAGCGAAAAACGTATGTCGCTCTGTAAACATTATCGCATTTCGCTGGCGCGGTTGCCTTCCTGTGCTTAGATGGCTGTCAAGAACTTATGATAACTTCCGTACCGTGATTGGCAGTTTCTTAAGTCTAACGTTCGAAAAGTTCGGTTGTATTTTGTTCACCTGAATTCGGCGTAAATGTTTACCTTTCCTCATGTCACTGCCAGTTGCCATTGCTTAGTGCATATGAAAGTTATATCTCCTTGGGGAAAAAAAGGAAATTTCAAATACTGTCATTATTTGTTGCTTCCAATAAACCATTCTTTTTGTGATAACTGATTTGAAAAGATTGAATTCGTCTCTGGAGGACTTGGTAACACCGAAACGTCAATCTGAAGTTTAAGGAAGTTAAACATCCTCTTTTTTTACACATGTCCTTCGAATGGATTTATTTTCGTCTTAAAAAATGGTGAGCTGAAAGACCATGTTTACTAACCGACGAACGAGAGGTTGGAAAGAAGAAAAAAATGAATAGAATTTTGAAAAAGAAATAATAAAAAGAAAGAACCTTGATGTAAATAAAGAATTATGTACATTTTTTTACTAATCAGTCAGTACAATTCGTATTTCCACTTCCAGCACATTGCCAGTGTGTTTGTGTTTATGTGAACTAAAGGCTTGATCGTAGAGTATTTTGGAAAGCTTCCTTTAAAAGAGAGTACAAGGAATTAAAACAAGCAAGGTAACATTTTAAAATATGTCCGAAAACTTAAACTAAATTTCGCCCAAAGCCTACATTTCAGATACTGTAAACAAGTTTGCAGAAATAAGCACAAATGTACACATATACGCGCAAACACACACAGACACACACACACTCACACACACACACGCGCGCGTGCAAATAGTACAACGAAGGGAAGAGCAAGAAAATATACGCATCACACTTTTCCTCCATGCATATTTCTCGAAAACAGAACTGGGCACACAGAAAAAGAACAAAATATAACACAATGCCCACATGTACCCGTATGGTAAGGTTAACGTGTTGGTCTCGGTGTCACCGAATCGGCTGATATAAATCCAACCCATTTTGAGACACTCCGGTATCGCGACGTCTGTGGGGGCTTGCTATTGGGGAAAAAGGGTGTTAATTGCCAACCACTAGATTCTCGTTCCGTTCTGATATCATGACCATGAAATTAATTGCATTGCTAGTGATTTTTTTTTTTTTTTTTTTACTTAAGCCATGATTAAAATATGTTATCACAGGCACACGCACATGCGCGCTCTCTCTCACACCACAACACACACAACACCACACACACACACACACACACACACACACACCACACCACACACACACACACACACACACCCCCACACACACCACACCACCCCAAAAAACACACACCACACAAAAAACACACACACACACACAAAAACCACACACACACCCAAAC
>NC_051402.1:30473701-30494569 GCF_015228065.2 Penaeus monodon | reverse complement strand
AGAGAGAAAAGAGAAAAGAGAGAGAGAGGAGAGAGAACGACAAACAAAGAGAGAGAGAGAGAGAGAGGGAGAGAGAGAGAGAGAGGAGAGAGAGAGAGAGAGAGGGGAAAAAGAGAAGAGAAAAGAGAGAGAGAGAGAGAGAGAGAGAGAGAGAGAGAGAGAGAGAGAGAGAGAGAGAGAGAGAGAGAGAGAGAGAGAGAGAGATAGACAAACAAAGAGAGAGAGAGAGAGAGAGGCAGACAAACAAAGAGAGAGAAAGAGAGAGAGAGAGAGAGAGACAGAGGCAGAACAAACAAAGAGAGAGAGGAAGAGAGAGAGAGAGAGAGAGAAGAGAGAGAGAGAGAGAGAGAGAGAGAGAGAGAGAGCGAGACCACATCCAGAACTCCTCCATCGAGAAAGTTTGAATCAGTTGTAATGAAGTAGCGCTCTTTGGCGAGTTTATCGGTCATTATTTCAAGCTTAACAAATACCTAAAACTTTACCAAATGCTTAATGGATAATGGCTGCCAATTAAGTTACGTACCAGCCACACACGTAACCTATATCCGCAGTTTTTGCCCATTCTGGAAATGTTGCATTTTCCTTTATTCATGTAGTATACCACAACATATCATGTCTATCATGCTATTGCTATTTTATTATCATTATTATTAGTGTTACTATTAATATCATTATTATCGTTACTATTTTTATCGTTATTACTATTATCATTGTTATTATCTTTATCATTATCATTATAATTATTACTGTTAATACTGTTATCATTATCATTATTATTAATATTATCATCAGTTTTATTACTATCATTATGGTTAGCCACATAAAGTGAAACACTGAAAAATGGAAAATTACATTACCAATGGTATCAGAGCAAGTCAAACCACAGCTAAGGTGAAGGGAAAATCATCATTTATATACTAAAGCATATCAACAGACAGACAATAAGCACAAATAAACTGAATATTCCTGTACAACAGTGCTCGTCAGGGAAAACGTATGGAGGAAGAAAGCCGACTCACAAAACTTTGACGGAAACGGAGATGAAAGCAATGGCAAACTATAACTTCAACAGAAAGTACTAACTTTGGAAGGAAGAAAGAAAATTATAGCGTTATAAAAAAAAAGTGAATCGCTGTTAAATGCTATTGGAAAGCTTGTGAATCGCTGTTAAATGCTACTAAATGCTTGTGAATCGCTGTTAAACCTATTGAAAAAGCTTGTGAATCGCTGTTAAATGCTATTGGACGCTTGTGAATCGCCGTTAAATGCTACTGAAAAGCTTGTGAATCGCTGTTAAATGCTACTGAAAAGCTTGTGAATTGCTGTTAAATGCTACTGAAAAGCTTGTGAATCGCTGTTAAATGCTACTGAAAAGCTTGTGAACTGCTGTTAAATGCTATTGGAAAGCTTGTGAACTGCTGTTAAATGCTATTGGAAGCTGTGAAACTGCTGTTAAATGCTATTGGAAAGCTTGTGAACTGCTGTTAAATGCTATTGGAAAGCTTGTGAACTGCTGTTAAATGCTATTGAAAAGCTTGTGAATCGCTGTTAAATGCTATTGGAAAGCTTGCGAATCGCTGTTAAATGCTATTGGAAAGATTGCAAATCGCTGTTAAATGCTACTGAAAAGCTTGTGAATCGCTGTTAAATGCTACTGAAAAGGTGTGAATCGCTGTTAAATGCTACTGAAAAGCTTGTGAATCGCTGTTAAATGCTACTGAAATGCTGTGAAGCGCTGTTAAATGTTATTGGAAAGCTTGTGAATCGCTGTTAAATGCTACTGAAAAGCTTGTGAATTGCTGTTAAATGCTATTGAAATGCTTGTGAAGCGCTGTTAAATGCTACTGAAAAGCTTGTGAATCGCTGTTAAATGCTGTCGAAAAGATTGCGAATCGCTGTTAAATTACGGTGTAAACGTCATTATGACCCTGAAAATCCCCCATTTCTCCATCAATTCACCCTATATGGCTTAACGGTGAGGAAGGTTACCCAATAGATTTGTATAACACTAAATGAGGTACACGTCTTTTCCTCCTTTTCCTTTCACCAGTCTTTGATCCGCAGAAAACGAGATATTGATAACTTTTAGATACACCCACATTTACCCAGGTGTTCCCCGTGGCCTTTCAAACAACCATAAAAAAATAATGCGCACTTGGGTGTTGCTGGTAATATATGTTTGGTTCGCAAATATCATGCACAGCCTCGGACACGTGCAGTCTCGCTTCTATGAATAATAAAGAAAAGCATTGTGCAGATGAATTTATGCATGAAAGCGAATGAAGTTCACGAAATTTTTTTTTTTGTGTGAAGTATTGCGAATCTACAGGGAATTTTAGTGTGTTTAGATAGATTGCCAGAGATCCTGACTCACGAACTGTAAATAAACTCTTATATGTTTTTTTGTTTTCTTTTCCGTTATTCATCCACTCATTTTTTCCCCAATACTCTCTCTATTCACTTCGAGAATATTGATTTTTCCTTATCATGATTAATGGAATTAGGGTTAAGTAAAAGGCAATACTTTTTCTTTTGGGGATGTGGGGGCACTGACCTTATCAGTATCGCATCTCGGCGAGAAATAAATTTTGAACGCATAGGTATAGAATTGACACCAGTTAATGAATGGAAATTTTCCCCATTAACGTTATCACTGTCGCCATTTTAGAGTTGGCTGATAACCTAGTTAATGATAATAAATAAATAAATAAATAATAAACAAATAAATAAATAAAATTACTTACACGATGAAAAAGTATGAGTTCCTTTTAGTAAAATAATTTACTGCCCGTTGGATACATTGTAAACTTAACTACGGTTCAGTACAAGTACATGTATCAACGCTCTGTAAAAATGAAGCGAATGCTGGTAGGTATGTTACCCACTGTATGCAGAAGTCGATATATTGATTAGTGGAAATAATTACATATGTATGTGGATGATAAATGTGTATGCGTGTGTACTACGGACACTGAAATATCTCGAGAGTTAGGGTTATTAATTTACCCTTTATGGATTGTCTTGCGAGAACAGGACATCGGCTATCATGATCACACACACACACACACACACGCATGCACGCACGCACGCACGCACGCACACACACACACACACACACACACACACACACACACATACAGACACGCACACACATATACACACATATAAGGCGAGAGACAGACGGACAGACAGATAGATAGATAGATAGATAAATAGATAGACAGATAGATACGTAGACAGACAGATAGATAGATTGACAGAGAGACAGGCAGACAGACATATCACACCACGCTTTCCGCTTATCTTATTCTGGTCAGTTCGTTATCAGCAGCAGTGATACTTCGTGGCACACCATTTACATTACGTTGAGCGGATGAGGGAGATAGATAGGTAGATAGAGAGATAGATAGATAGATAGATAGATAGATAGAGAGAGAGAGAGAGAGAGAGAGAGAGAGAAAGAGAGAGAGAGAGAGAGAGAGAGAGAGAGAGAGAGAGAGGGAGAGAGAGAGAGGAGAGAGAGGGTGAGAGTGGGGGAGGGAGAGAGAGAAGGAGACATACACACAAACACACTCTCTCACTCACTCACTCTCTCTCTCCTCTCACACACACACACACACACACACACACACACACACACACATAACAAACCAAGTATAACTGAAGTGCGAATAACGGACACCCCCCCCACACACACCACCACCAACTCGCCAGAAGGTATCGAGACCTTGATTTAAGGGACATTAATCCCCGTTAGCCAAGGTTTTAGCATTCTTTGCTTTTTGTTGCTTGTTTTGATATTTTTTGTTTCTGTTACTGGTCTTAATTTTTTTTTTGTTACTTTTTCATATCTTTGGTTTTGTTATTGTTTTAATTCTTTTTGTTGTTTTTTTTGTTTTGTTTTTGCTTTGTTATGTTTCGTTTCATTGTGATTTATTTGTTCTTATTTTGGGTTATCTATATTCATCACTGTCATTATTTTTGTCATTTGTTTTATTATTACTGTTACTGTTATTGTTATCATTGATGATATTGCTATTATTGTTAAATTATCATTATCATTATTGTTATTATCAATCATCATCATTATCAATGTTATGATTATTATCATTATCATTTTACTAGTATCATTATTATCATTGTCATTAATTATTTATCATTATTAACATCATGCTTATCTACATTTTTAAATATTATTTCTGTTATCAGCATTATCATTATCATTATTACTATTATCATCATGATTTTTATTATCATCATCATGATTGTTATTATCATTATAATTATTGTTATTATCATTATGATTATTGTTATCAGTTTTATTATTACCATTATTATTATCATTATCATTATGATCATTATAATTATAATTATCATTACTATTATTATTATATTATTAGTCTGGTTTGTTTCCAGGATTACGCTAAAGATGTTAAGTGACGGATGGCGTTGAATATCTACGACCGGTAGCCAAGGGAACAAGATAAATGTTCTCAGTAAATTGGGGTCAGATAAGGGTAGATTTGTGATAAATGGACATGTTTAAGGGGAGACTAACGGAATCCTCAAACTTTCTGTTCATTTTTTAAAAATCTTAGGTAGAGTTTTTGGAGCAACAAGATAGATTTCATCAGTAATTCAAGGTGAGCAAAGGGGGAGATTTGTGATGAAATGTACATGTTTAAAAGGAGTCTAAAGGGCCTTCTGCTTTCTGTTCAGTTTTGGATTTTTGGCAAGGGGGATTTTCATATAGATACCCCTTATCTCTTGCATATGTCAGAATATGAAGTTCGATTTTCATGAAATTTGGGTCCAGTAGGTTGGGAGTTGTAAATAAGATACAGATTCATTAAACTATGAGAAAAATATGGTCTATAAGATATTTATTCTAAGTATTCTTTTATTCTCATTGAAGAAGAAAAAATCTTATTTCTTTCTCTCTTGTCAACAGAACCTGCAACAAAAACTTAAACGAAATGCAAGAACAAAAACATGATACCAGAGATTTGCTTTTGAAAGTTAGTTACCTCTCTCATTCATCACCTTTGTGGAACTTCTACTATTTACAAAATCCGTGCCTGCTCTTTGCATCTTCCGTGATGTTTTTTCACTTTCTTAACTCTTTATTTATCATTATTATTATTATTATTATTTTCTATTACCTTCATGGTAAAGTTCTTTTTCTTGTTTATCTTTTTTTTTTTTATATTAGATGTTATGATCTGAACAAGAAGCAGATGAAGAAGAAGAAAAAAGAAAATGAAGCAAGATATATATATATATATATATATTTTATATATATATATATTATATATATATTATATATATATATATTTTGTTCATGATATATGCATTTAATCTCTATACTAATTTGTTCTATTTTTTCAGTGAAAAAGCAATCTGGTACAGTGGGCTAAAATATTCATAACATGTATTTTTTTTTTTAGTTAGTAAAGCTGTACCGAGATCAGCAGTCCACGATCCTCCAGCAGACTACGACGAGCAGCAGCGACTGGATTGCCCGATCCCCCTCCAAAAGCCTCTGTGGTTTCCCCGCTGAACCCTCTCCGCCCGTGGCACCCAGCCATACGGTGGGAACTCGCACTCACGCAAATCACTCCCCAAAGAGATATAGACACGTTCAAGTGGGACATGCAACCCATCTCCCACAAAGTCGTGCCTAGTCTTTGAAAAGGCAAGGCCCGGAGGGAAAAAGTAGGTGATGTACACAAACGTACACACAAATATCTATTATTATCATTATTATCATCATTACTAACGATAATGATAGTAATGATGATAATAATGATAATAATAATAATAATAATAATAAAAATGATAATGATAACAGTGAAAATGGTAATGATAATGATAATCATAATTATAACAATGATAACCATAATACTACCAATAACAACGACATCTATTATCAAATTTATAATAAACCATAATAATAATAAATAACGTAATGATGAAAAAACATTTTAATGATAAAATGAAATACTAAAAATATTTAATTGTAATAGTAATAAAAGATGATGGTATGATCATGAAGCAAAAATGTAATGATAATAAAGAAATGATAATAATAAAGATAACTATTTTTAGTTTCTATTGTTTTTGTTGTTAGTAGCAGTAGTACGTTATTTAAAATTATAATTTCTAGAAATAAAAGGACAAAGACAAGAAATGGGAAAAGATAATGATTGATTAGATTGATTATATTATGATTATGTTTGATAATAAAATTTTTAAAAAATAAAAATAACAAAATAATAACAAAATAATAATAATAATAATAAAAATTAATAATAAAATAAAAATAATAATAAATTTAAAAATAATAAATAATAATAATCAATAATTTTAAAAAAATAAAAAAAACAAAATAATAACAATTAAAAATAAAATAACAAAATAAAAACAATAATAATAAAAAATAATCAAAAATAATAACAATAATAATAACAATAATAAAAAAAACAATAATAAAACAAAAATAACAACAAAAAAATAAAACAAAATAATAACAAAAATAATAAAATAACAATATAATAACTATAATAATAACAATAATAATGATAATGATAATGATAATGATAATGATAATGATAATGATAATGATAATGATAATGATAATAATAATAATAAAATAATAATAATAATGATAATATTGGTATTGAAAATTATAACCTTTGATAATGATGATAATAATTATGATAATGATCAAAGTGAAAATTATAATAATAATATTAAACAACAACAACAACAACAACAACATAATCATGATAATAATAAAATTCATAATAATGATAATAATCATAACAATAACAGTGATAATAATGATAATGATAGATAAAATAATAACATGAATGTTAATAATATTGATGATATAGTCATGATAATAGTGTTATTGATAATAATGATCATGATAATAATAATTGTAATTACAATAAAAAAAAACATCAACATTAATATCAAAGATGGATCTATGAATGATTCCAGTGTGTTCAAGATGCGGTTTATCACTTAACATCACGAATTCGCCTTGCAGCTGAAGCATCCATTCCCGAAAGTAGCGGGCAGTACCGTCGACTTCCGGTTCCATGGTGGTCTGATGAATACCAACAAGCTGTTAGAGCTGAAAAGCTGCATTAAGACAGTTGAAACGATGCCCCAGCGATGTAACCTGGATCAATTATAAAAAGACCCCAGCCAAGGCCAGGCGAGTGCTAAAGGAGGCTAGACGGACTCGGGATCCCTTTAGCATGGGTATGGGACAAGGTGCGTAAGATCACTAGAAAGAGCACATCACTGGCACCACCTGCTTTGAAGATAGATGGCATAATTCTCACAGACAAAAAAGATGTTGCAAATAAGCTAGCTAAATCCATGGCAGAGATCTCCTCTGGAGCATCTTACACTGCCCGATTTTCCACTCTTCGGGCTGAACAGGAACGACACCCAGTGTCGTTCTTCAGTACGACTGTAGCAGAACTTCCCTACAACTTTTTTGCACAAGGAGATGGACTCTGCCTTTGCGGCTCTTTCATAAGAATGCCCCAGAAAGTGACGATATTCCATACCAAATGATATCTCACTTACCAGAGAGCTCCCAAAAATTCCTGTTGGACCTATTCAATAGAATTTATAGGGAGGGTACAGTGCCATCCACATGGAAAGAGGTTATAATCATTCCTGTCCTTAAACCTGGCAAGGATGCTTCAATACCAGGGAATTACAGACCAATTTCTCTCACCAGCTGCATTTTCAAGCTAATGGAGAAAATGGTAAACTTCAGGTTGACATGGCTGCTAGAAAGGGAAAATGTGCTGACCCCATATCAATATGGATTTAGAAACTGCTGTACAGAATTCCTTCACACAGTGGCATCACATTTTAGCAGTCTTCTTTGACCTTCTGAAAACGCTTGGAAGCCTGGCATACTCAAAAAGCTGTATGACATTGGTTTAAGAGAAGCATTACCTACCTTCATACAAAACTTTCTTGCTGATAAGAAGTTTAGAAACACTTTTTCTAACCTGGAACATCAGCTGGAAGGGGTCCCACAAGGGAGTGTCTTAAGTGTGACCCTGTTTCCATTGCTATAAATGACATTGGAAAGGTTGCTCCAAGTGTTGTCTCATGTAATCTGTATGTGGACGACTTTACACTGTACTGCTCAGGAGGAAGCTTACAGGATGTGCAAGGACACATGCAGACTGCAATAAATCAGGGTGTGCAGGAAAATTCCATACTTCCCTCTATTTAGGAGCAAACCCACTGCAATTTGTCCAAGAGGTGAAGTACTTGGGTTTAATTTTTGACTCAAGGCTTACATGGGTGCCTTACATCAAACAGTTAAAGGTGAAGGCTACAAAAGTGCCTAGAATTTTGCGGGTTATTTCACATCTATCTTGGGGTGCAAATTTACCGAGGGCTTATTCATAGTAAACTTGACTATGGATATGAGGCTTATTCATCTGCAACTCCCACTGTCCTCCGGATGTTGGACTCGGTTCACAATGAAACTCTCAGAATCTGTACAGGGGCTTTTAGATCTTCACCTGTGGAGTCCCTGTATGCTGAGAGTGGAGAACCACCTCTTTCATGAACCTGATTTACTACACGAGACTAAAAAGGTTTCCGGGATCTCCAACATCCATACTAGTTTTCAACCCCCTTGAGGATAGCCGATCCTATGGTAGGAGAATGAGGAATCTTGTGGAAGATCTTATTTTAAGTCTCGTAGGAGAATGAGGAATCTTGTGGAAGATCTTATTTTAAGTCTCGTAGGAGAATGAGGAATCTTGTGGAAGATCTTATTTTAAGTCTCACTAAGGTTCTGGCTGTTGGAATTCCCTAGTTCCCCCCTTGGACTAATCAAGTCGAGCTGGATTTGGGAAAGGGGAGAGATCCGAAGCAGAAGTCAAAAGTTAAGATGACTAGAGATCTTACAAACCATTCTATTGTGATATATTGTGACTCTTGTAGTGCCTTGCGAGCAATCATGAGCTTAAACTCGTCACATCCAGTAGTGAGGGAGGTTCAAGATTGGCTTCCACTGATGTCAACACAAAAAAAAATGTGTAACATTCTCGGACCAAAGACATATGTACTTGTCTCCCCCATATACACTGAAAAATGTATTGGGGGAGGATTGTGATATAGAGGGTCTTACTAGTTTCCTTAGGGAGACTAATATTTTCAATAAAATTTAATTATGCATAATGTTTATGCAATAATTTTATACACTTAGAGCATAATATTTATGCTTTGATTTTTAGTCTATTTATTGTTATTTGTAAGATATTTATTGATAGGTTTTTAAAGTTTTAAACATTTTAACATTTCTATTTAACAAGGTATTCGCTGCTAATGAGTTTAGCTGTTGACACGGCAGATAATTTTAAATAATCAGTCAATCAATCTTGTACCCCATCATTTCCCATCTAGGACTGGCAGGTGAGCTTGCACTCCCACAACTCATCAAAAAGTCCTGGGAAACTTCCACTCAAAGCTGGAAGAGGGCTATCATAGTTCCCATCCCAAAACCAAAGGAGCCAGGGAAATACCGCCCCATCTCTCTCCTCAGCTGTCTGGGCAAGATGGCCGAGAGGATGGTACTAAACCGACTCCGATGGAAAATGGGACCCCCACATAAACACCTCCCTGGGTTCACAATGGGTATGAGCACAGCACACAGCATAGCTACGCTCTTAAGCACAATTAGCAGTGGCACATCTGTGGTAGTATTCCTAGACCTGGAGAAGGCTTTTCATTTAGCAAGTCCTCTTGCTATTCAGGGGAGCCTGATCCAGAAGGGAATCAGAGGAAAGCTCCTGGCTTGGATAGGTGACTTTCAGGAACAGAGCTAAAGTTGGATTCCAAGGTCACCTATCACAGCATATGCCACTAGAAAATGGAATACCACAGGATGGGGTTCTCAGTTCAGCCCTATTTAGCACCCTAATGTCCTGTATCCTTAACATATACCTCCCAGTTGGGTGCAAGATTGATTGATTATTTGAAATTATCTGCCACATCAACAGCTAAGGTCATTAGCGGCAAATACCTTGTGAGATAGAAATATTAAAATATTAAAAAATCTATCAAGAAATATCTTGCAAATAACAATAAATATATTAAGAACCAAAGCATAATATTATGCTCTAAGTGTATAAAATTGCTGCATAAACATTATGCAAGTTTAAATCTTATTGAAAATATTAGCCTCCCAAAGGAAACTACATTTTTCAGTGTATATGGGGGAGACAAGTACAAGTCTATGGTCTGAGAATGTTGCACATCTTTCCACTACATGTGCAATCGTTAATAGCTCTTGGCATCCCTCACAAAGTGCTTGACTTTTAGCCATCATCGGCCCATGAGTCCGTCTAGGGGCCCCGATTCTTGTCTTGTTAAGCAATTCTACTTTTCGGTTGGGATGGATCTGGTCACTCAACTCCCAAGGGTCATCTTAATCTCTCGCATTTTTGTTTTGGAGGATGCCCCCATTTTTCCTTCCTTTTTATTGCGAAGAAAAAATCCTATACTGGTTTCGGGTCAGTGTTTGTGGGAGGGAAAATGAGACACAAGGTACGGCAGCTGCCTTAGCCTTCTGATCAGTCATAATTCCCACTGTACCAAATGTATTTTCCCCCAACAGGTTATTTTTTTACGTGTTAAATCGGTGCAAAACCATCTTGAACCCCCTTCACTTTTGGATGGATATTTTAAGTCTTGATTGCTTGAAGGCATAAAAATTAAAATTTAAAATAAGTGGAATTAGTAAAGATCTTATTTATCAAAACTGCTAAAGAAGGCAACTGAGTCTGCGTGAAGTTTGTGTTTTCGAACCATCTGTATTAGCAAGGGGCCTTTAAACTAGAAATGTATGAAGAAATTCTCTCGATTCTGGATCTCTTCCTTTTATAAATTCCGCCCCAAAACCAGTTTGACTTGATTAGCCCAAGGGGGGGGGAATTGGGGAATTTTAAAACAGCCAAAAAACCTTAGTGAGATTTAAATTGATTGCTTATTAGGATCAGTATCCTAAAGGGGGGTTGAAAACCAATCGGGTGTAGGAGATCCCGGAACCTTTTGTATCTGTGGGAAATAGATTCGTAGCCCACTTTTTAATGAAAGGGGTGGTTCTCCATTTCCAGCAACAGGCTACCAGTAAGACCAAAAAAACCCCAGAACAGATTTTGAGAATTTCATTATAAATTGACCCAAAACTCGGGGAGACGTGGAGTTGAAAATGAATAAGCCTCACATCCTATCAAGCTTACTACAAATAAGTGCAGGGTAAAGCCGCAGAAGATTGTCGGGTCTGCCCCCCAAGAAGATGTAAAAGAAACCAAAAAAATCTAAGTGCTTTTGAGCCTTCACTTTAAAACTGTTTGATGTAGGCCCCCATGTAAGCCTTGAAAAAAAAATTAGACTCAATACTTCACCTCTTAGAAAAAATTGCAGTTGGTCTGTCCTAAATAGGGGGAAAAGAACCTCCACGTTTTGGAAAGTATAGAGGGTCGATTTGGGGGAAAATTTGAACCATGATATGTTCCCACTGTAAAACCCTATTTTTTGCGCTGCATGTGCCCTTGCACTCCTGAAACAGTAAAAGTGTAAAGTCACCCACATATAGATTACTGAACGCATTTGGGAACAACTTTACAATGTCATTTAAGTAATGGCAAACAGGGTCACATTTTAGACACTCCTTTGGTGGCCCCCTTCCCCTTTTGGAGAAGGTTTCCCACCAAACTCTAAACTTCTAAAAAAGGGAAAGCTTTGATGAAGGTAGGTAATCTCCCTTAAAGCCCTCAAAAGGGAAACCCGCCTTGCCACGGTGGGGGGTTGAGGTCCCAATGATCTGGGAGGGGGACCAGAGGGCACCCATACGGAGGGGTCACCAGTGGGGGATGAGACAAAATGGCTTCCGGGTGCACAAAGGCCTTTTGAGGGGGATGGGCCCCCACCCCTGGTTTTTTTCCATCTTGCACCAGGGAGAATTTCCCCCAGGGGTTGTTTGCAATGCGTGGATCCTGTTTTACCGGGAGACGGGGAGTCCTGGATGTTGGCAATGCTGCACCCTGCAGCTACAGGGTGCTGGTTAGACGGGTGGCTTGAGGGAAGACCCGGTCAAGCAACGGCTGGTCAAATATGGCAGGGTCAAGCAGATACTGTTAGGTGGGTAGCGCAAGGTCCTGCGCTGCCTCAGTACTGTAATAGGGCGCGTAATTTCCTCATTCCCCGGGGCTGTTGGGAGTTTTTGACCCCAACTTAGTTTCCCCCTCATGGACTCGTGGTGGGGGGGGGGTGGGGGAAATGAAGAATTCTAATTTGTATTATACTACAATTTACAAAGATCAGCTCTCCCCCTAGGCCCTACACAACCCCCCAAAACCATTCCCTCTGGAACATACATTTTTCACTCGGGAAAACCTTTCAGTTTCCCAAAAAGGGCAAAATGGGAATCGTAACGGCCCCCAGGCCCAAAAACCAGGTAAGAAGGGGAAAAGTCCCCCTCAATCCAAAAAGGGGAAATCTTACCGGGAAAATATGAGAGATACATATAGAAGTACCTAGAAGTAAAAACCCTTGATGGGTTCAATCAGGATCTTAATATTTTTAAAGTCTTTGGAAAATTTTGAGGTATGTCAACGTGATCCTCGCATCACCCACAGCAAGATGGTCCTAATTTTTATTTTTCATCCCCTGATGAGAGGACTTCTGCGTGCGATTGTGACATCCCGGGGGCTCAAGTTTCCTGTTCTCAAAAATACTAAATAGGAAAGGGGAATGTTTTTTCCCCAGATCTTATGGGGTTTTCGAGGAAAAATTTGTTAGGGGAAACTGAAAATTTTTAATTAGTGGCAGTAAAACATTTAAAAAAAAGAAAGTTATGTTTGGGAAATAGTCGACCCCAGCTTCCTTTAACTTTTAAACGTTAGCCCTTTCCAGAATCGTAAGGGGCATGGTACCACCTCAAGGAAAAAGCCATTGTGCCAACCTATGGGGTCTTCCACTCCCAGGGTTATGGCAGGACCCAACTTTGCCGTTTTAAGGAAAAGGGAAACAACCAAGAGTATGTGTAAAGTGGTACAACAGGTCTCAAGGAGAGAAAAACTTCCAGATCCAATTGCTGTTACCCTGCAAAAAAAGTTCATGAAGCTTTTAAAAGCAATGTAAAAGGTACAATTTTAAAAAAAGAAGTATTGGTAAGAAGGAGAAAGGAGAAAGTTATTTTTCCCCGAGGGCAAAGCGATGTCCCCCGTGTGCTGTTGCACAGCCAGGTAAATATTTTTGCTTCGGTTCTACCCATCCCCCTTCCCCCCAAAACCCTTACCCTCGGTGCTTCTTACCCACACACTCTGCCACTTCCTTTAAACCCCTCAGTCCCCAATTGCTGAAACTCCCCGGGTAAAATTTTCCCCAAAAAGGAGAAAGGGGCGAAGGGGGTCTATTGAGGAGACCCTACCCCCAAAAGTAAGGTTTTTGGAGCCTCAGGAAGGGCCCCAGAGGCCTAAAACGGTGACAGCTCAGCGCCATACATCACAGGGCCTCCGCTATAGGCAGAATCCCCCTGAAGCAAAGACTCAGGTATGACTTTGCCGGGCAAAGAAATCCTGAGCCGTTCAAAAAGACCTCTTTAAAGTGGGGTTTTTGGGCCGTCAGAAGGGCCCAGGGCCTCAACAGTGCAGCTCCAGCTGCCATCACATCCACAGGGCCCTCCACTGCAGGCAAGTGCCCTAAAACAAAGTCTCAGGTCGTTTTTTCCCCAGGCAAAAGGAAACCCTGTCTATCAAATCCCTGTCAAAAGGAAGCTTGGAAACTAGTTCCATGGGAAAAACAACCCCTTAAAAGATTTTCCCAAGATCCGGGAAAGGGACCCCAAAAGTGCTGCCAAACCCTTTTGAATAGGTAGTTGGAGAAGGATATCCAATCAGTGGAACTGTAGGAATTATGCAAAATGGGAAGAACTGCAACCTGATAGCTTACAAGAGATTTTTTGACAAGGGAAAATCATCCGTTTTTCCCCGACAGGATTCCAAATTCAAACCTTATGGGACCTTTGTAAGGACCTCATGGAGGAGTAGAAGTACGGGGACTCAGGTATTTCCCTTTCCCGGCCCCTTCACCTGCAGACAAAACTGTAGGTGAAGACTGTGAGAAAGCTTGATACAACCTTTCACTGTTGCATCTGTCTACCTTCCTACATAATCTAAAAAATAGAGATTGGAAGATCTACTTTGGGGGTTTTCCACATCCATTTCTACTCTATCAAAGGGCGGCATCACCCTGGGGAGAACTTTTTTTTGGGGTCCTCGGGGAAGGGCCTTGGAGTCTTTGTTTTTAAAAGTGAACAGTGAATTCCCAACATTTCAAATTCGAACTGGGACATTTTCCAATATGACCGTCAAAATTGGCTCACCTGATTTAGAATGAATTTCACTTGGCATCTTACATGGATGACACTTTCCCAAAACTTTTTTAGGAGGGGAATGGGTTCCAGTAAAGGGTGCAGAGATGACGACTTGAACATGCAGACTGGAATCTTTTTTGATTTAGCAATATTTTTTAAGGGTTGTAATGATTTTTAGTGTGTTCAAGATGCTGTTAAACACTTCACATTTCGAAATTTACTTGCAGCAGAAGCATCCATTTCCGGGAAAATTTGCGGGCATTTCCTCGACCCCGTACCCTGGTGGCTGAGAATGCCAACAAGCTGTCAGAGCAAGGGAAATGAATAAGGCATTGAAACGACGCCCAGTGATTGTAACCCTGACCATTTCAAAAAAAGACCCGAGCTAAAGGTAGGGGAGGCTAAAGGAGGCCAGACAGACATGGAGACAGTATGTCTCCCGATTAAAAACTGGGACCCCCTTAGCATGGGTATGGACGGTGCATAGATTTCTGGAAAAAAAACACATCATGTCACCCCCTTTGAAGATACTGATAATCATCACAGACAAAAAAAAATGTGCTAATGACTAGCAAATCTATGGCAGAGACCTCCTCTGGAGCATTTACACTTACCAATTTTTTCCACTCTTAGGCTGAAAAAGGGAAAACACCCAGTGTCGTTCTTTATAAACTGTAGCAGAAATTCCCTTTTTGTGCAAGGAGAATGCCCCCGGAAGTGATGATATTCCCTACCAATAATATTCACTTACCAGGAGAGCTCCAGAAATTCCTGTTGGGCCTTTTTAAAAGGGTCTTCAGGGAGGGGACAGTACCATCCACATAGAAAAGGGTATAATCATTCCTTTCCCTAAACCTGGCAAGGAGCTTCCACCAGGGAAAATTTCAGACCAAAAAAATTTCTCTCACCATGCACTGCAAATGATGGAGAAAATGGTAATTCAGGTTGACAGGCTGCTAGAAAAGGAAAAGTGCTGACCCTATCAATAGGGTTAGAAGAATGAGATCGCCACAGAGCTTTGTAATGAGGAAATGCTATACAGAATTCCTTTGCACAGGGCATCAAGTTACATTCTTTTACCTTGAAAAAACTTACGATACCACTTTAAGCTGGGATACTCTTGAAAACTGTTGACATTGGTTTAAGAGGAGCATTACCTACTTCATACAAAGTTCCCTTGTAACAGGAAGTTTGGGTTTTGGGTAGGAAACAGTTTTTCTAACCCGGAAAATCAGCTGGGAAAGGGGGCCCCCCAAGGGAGTGTCTTAAGGTGACCCGTTTTTCCCTTGCTATAAAGACATTTTTAAAGGTTGTTCCAAGTGCTGTCCATGAATCTGTATGTGGATGACTTTACACTGTCTGTCAGGGGGGAAGTTTTACGGATGTGCAAGGACCTGAGGCTGCAAAAATCGGGTTTTACAATGGAAAAATATCAGGGTTCAAATTTTCCCCCCAAATAAGACCCTGGTATAAAAATTTCCCCAAACGAGGAAAATTCCATCTTCCTTCTTTTAGGAGAAACCCCCTACAAAATTTTCCAAGAGGTGAAATACTTGGGGCTAATTTTTTTTACTCAAGACTTAATGGGGCCCCACATTAAACAGTTAAAGTGAAGGGAAAAAAGCCTTAGATTTTGTGGGTTCTTTCCCTGTATCTTGGGTGCAGACCGCACAACACTTCTGGGCTTTATGTGCACTTATTTTATAGTAAACTGATTATGGATGTGGGTTTTCATCTGCAATCCCCCTGTTCTCCCGATGTTGGATAGTTATAATGAACTCTCAAATCTTACTGGGGGTTTTAGGTCTTCACCTGTGGGGTCCCCCTTTTGCTGAGAGGGAGAACCCCCCCCTCTTTTTTTACAGTGGATACATGAACCCGATTTCTACATGAATTTCAAAAAGGGTTCCGGGATCTCCTACATCCAGATTGGTTTTTTAACCCCTTGAGGTAGCCAATCCCATGGGAGGGGGAATGAGGAAACTTGTGGAAACTTTAATTTTAAATCTACTAAGGTTTGGCTGTTGGAATTCCCCCAATTCCCCCCTGGATAATAAATCGAGTGGGTTTTTTGAAATTGGGAAAGGGGGAGAGATCAGAAGCA
Organism: Penaeus monodon; assembly: GCF_015228065.2. Classification (NCBI taxonomy): domain Eukaryota; kingdom Metazoa; phylum Arthropoda; class Malacostraca; order Decapoda; family Penaeidae; genus Penaeus; species Penaeus monodon. The sequence continues at coordinate 30,478,034 of NC_051402.1, read as the reverse complement.
GAAGTCAAAGGAAATTTCTTCGCCAATTTTTAAGTACCAAAGGGTCAGAGGCAATATATCAGTGGTTCGAAATCTGAAAAAAGGGGTGGGGTTTCAGCAGGAAAAAGAAAGGGAAGACTGCATTTGGGAGTCTTTTTCTAGCAGCCCGTTTTTTCTGCAGATTTCTGCCATCCTTACAGCAGTTAAGAGACTAGAGATCTTACAACCATTTTATTTTGATATATTGTGGCTCTCGTAGTGCCTTTCAAGCAATCAAGAGCTTAAACTTCACACCCGTAGTAAGGGGTTCAAGATTGGCTTGCCGAGTCAACACTAAAAAAGATAACCTGTGTTGGGGGCCAGCGCTGTTGGTACAGTGGGAAGTGGGTTGGGTGCCCGGCATGTTGGTATCAGTGGAAGGGGCGAGCTATCAGAAAGGCCCGCAACGTGCTCAGCCTTGTGATGCCGTTTTCCCTTTCCCCAACCCGACCTGAAACCCAGATAAAGGGGTTGTTTCGCAAAAATGGAAGAAAAAATGGACATACCCCAGAAAAAAACTGCGAGAGATTAGAGATGACCTTGGCATTTTGGGTGACTAGCATCACCAAACCGAAAAGTGAAGTTCATTAACAGATAAGAAATCGGGCACACAAGATGACTCATGGCCAAGATGCCTAAAAGTCAAGCACTTTGTAAGATTGCCAAGAGCCATTAACGATCGCACATGTAGTGGAAGATGTGAAACATTATCAGACCAGAGACGTATGTACTTGTCTCCCCATTACAGAAGAATGTATTGGGGAGGATTGTGACTTTAATGTTGACGTGGCAGATAATTTTAAAAATTAATTTCTCGTAGTGCCTTGCAAGCAATCAAAAGCTTAAACTCATCACATCCAATGGAGGTTGATTTGATTTGATTATTTAAAATTATCTGCCGCATAAAACAGCTAAGGTCATTGCGGCAATACCTTGTTAACTAGAAATATTAAAATGTTTAAAAACTTAAAAAATCTATGAATATATATCTTACAAATAACAATAAATAGATTAAAAATCAAAGCATAATATTATGCTCTAAGTGCATAAAATTTAAATTTGGGCAAAACATTATGCATAATTAAATTTTCAGGGGTATAAGGGAAAACATTTTACATACATCTTTGGTCTGAGAATGTTGCAGATCTTTCCATACATGTGCGATCGTTAATGGCTCTTGGCATCCTTCACAAAGTGCTTCATTTTTAGCCATCATTGGCCCATGAGTCAGTCTTGTGTGCCGTTTCTTGTTGTTAATACAACTTCCACTTTTCGGTTGGATGGATGCTATTTCGCCCAACTGCCAGGTCATCTCTAATGTCTCGCAGTTTGTTTTTGGGGGTATGCCTCCATTGTTCTTGAACCTCCCCTCCTACTGGATGTGATGAGTTTAAGCTCTTGATTGCTTGCAAGGCACTATGAGAGTCACGAATATATCACAACAGAATGGTTTCGTAAGATCTCTAGTCATCTTAACTGCTGTAAGGATGGCATGTAACTCTGCAGTGAAGATCGAGGCTGCTAGAGAAAGACTGCCAGATGCAGTCCTCCTCCTGCTCACTGCTACAAAACCCACGCCATTTCAGATTTCGAACCATCTGTATAAATTGCCATCTGATCCCCGGTATTTAGAAATGTGCTGAAGAAATTTCTCTCTGACTTCTGCTTCTGATCTCTCCCATTTCCCAATTCCGACCAAATCCAGCTCAACTTGATTAGTCCAAGGCGAAAATTGGGGAATTCCAACCGCCAGACCCTTAGAAAGATTTAAATAAAGATCTTCCACAAGATTCCTCATTCTCCTATTATAGGATCAAATCCTCAAGGGGGGTTTAAAAACCCAAACTGGATGTAGGAGATCCTGGAATCCTTTGTAGTCTCGTGTAGTAAATCAGGTTCATGTATTCTCGGTGTAATGAAAGAGGTGGTTCTCCACTCTCAGCATACATGACTCTACAGGTGAAGACCTGAAAGCCCCAGTACAGATTCTGAGAGCTTCATTTTGAACTGAGTCTAACATCCGTAGAACAGTGGGAGTTGCAGATGAATAAGCTTCACATCCATAATCAAGCTTACTACGAATGAGCGCTCGGTAAAGCCGCAGAAGCGTTGTGCGGTCTGCACCCCAAGATAGACGTGAAAGAACCCGCAAAATACTAAGTGCTTTTGTAGCCTTTACTTTCAAATGTTTGATGTAAGACACCCATGTAAGCCTTGATTCAAAAATTAGACCCAAGTACTTCACCTCTTGAACAAATTGCAGTGGGTTTGCTCCTAAATAGAGGGAAGGATGGAATTTTCCTCGTTTGTGGAAATGCATAGCCATGGTCTTGCTTGGGGCAGTAGTGAGGGAGGTTCAAGATTGGCTTACACTGATGTCAACACATAAAAAGATAACTCTGTATTGGGTGCCAGTGCATGTTGGTATCAGTGGGAATGAGTGAGCTGATCAGAAGGCCAAGGCAGCTGCTGCTCAGCCTTGTGATACTCGTTTTCCTCCCCCACACACCGACCTGAAACCCAGGATCAAGAGTTGTCTTCATGATAAATGGAAAGAACAATGGTGGCATACCTCCAGAAACAAACTGCGAGAGATTTGAGATGATCTTGGCAGTTGGGTGACTAGCATCCATCCCAACCGAAAAGTGGAAGTTGCATTAACTAGACTAAGAATCAGGCACACAAGATTGACTCATGGGCTGATGATAGCTAAAAATCAGGCACTTTGTGAGGGATGCCAAGAGCCATTAACGATCGCACATGTAGTGGAAAGATGTGCAAAATTCTCAGACCAAAGACGTATGTACTTGTGCAAAATTCTCAGACCAAAGACGTATGTACTTGTCTCTACCATATACACTGAAAAAGTATTGGGGTGGATTGTGATATAGAGGGTCTTATTAGTTTCCTTAGGGAGACTAATATTTTCAATAAAGTTTAATTATGCATAATGTTTATACAATAATTTTATACACTTAGAGCATAATATTTATGCTTTGATTTTAAATATATTTATTGTTATTTGTAAGATATTTATTGTTAGATTTTTAAAATTGTTAAACATTTTAATATTTCTATTTAACAAGGTATTCGCCACTAATGACCTTAGCGGCAAGGATCCCTTGAGGTGAGTCTCCAGGCAGGCCCATGGCCCATCTCTAATTCCTCGTGACAGGTCTCGAGGTGCTGCCCAAGCCATGATCTCCTGGGTCATTCCACACGTCTCCTCCACCCAGGGTTGTCACGCAGAGAGACAACCTGATGGGCAGGATCGTCCACAGAGCTAGGTGGCCATATAGCCTGAGTTGGCGATCCCGGATTATGCAAGTAACAGGTCCCATGCCAGTCTCATGGTGTAACCGCCGGTTGGACACGTGGTCCTGCCAACTGTACCCTATGACCCGGCGAAGGGACTTGTTACAAAAGGCATCTAGGTGAGACTCCAAGACACTGGATAGCATTCAGGTTTCGTTTCCATAGAGCAAAACTGGCAGTATCAAGGCCTTGAAGACACGCAGCTTGGTCCTGCATAGGTACCGACTTCTCCAAACACTCTTGTTGATCAAGTTCATGGCTCCTGTTGCCAGACCAATCCGTCTACTGACTTCTTGGTCTGACAACCCAGAGATATGGACTACGCTACCAAGGTATGTAAAACTCTCGGAAACTTCAACGTCCTCGCCACAAGCATGGATCGTCTGAACGGGTTCCCGTAACAGGCCACCAAAGTCCTGAATCTTGGTCTTGGTCCAGGAGACCTCTAGGCCTAGGGGCTTCGCCTCAGTGCTAATTGCATCAAGAGCCGCCACAAGTGACTCCAACGACTCAGATAGGATAGCAACATCGTCGGCAAAGTCAAGGTCTGAGACCTTGATATTTCCTAGTGTTGCTCCACACTGACTTTGGCTAGTAGCTCTGCCCATTATCCAGTCCATACAGGTGTTGAAAAGTGTTGGTGCAAGGACAAAGCCTTGCCTCACCCCTGAATTAACAAGGCAGAAGTTCAACAGTCACCCACCACACTTTACAGCTCTTTCAGTACCAGTATAAAGGCTTGCTATTAGGCCAATAATCTGTGTCGGAATTCCCCTGAGTCTCAAACGCCTTCTTGAGGTTGATGTAGGTTGCAAGCAACCCATGACCAAACTCACAACGGCGTTCCACAATAAATCGAAGCGCTAGTATTCGGTCTATCATGGACTTGCCAGGAATAAATCCAGACTGCTCCAGTCTCTGATGCCTCAGTAGGTAGTTGCGGATCTGTTTCAGAAGAATGTGGGTGAGAACTTTGCCTGGTATGCTGAGCAGAGTAAAG
>NC_051402.1:30469066-30473601 GCF_015228065.2 Penaeus monodon | reverse complement strand
GTGTGTGTGTGTGTGTGTGTGTATGTGTGTGTGTGTGTTGTGTGTGTGTGTTGTGTGTGTGTGTTGTGTGTGTGTGTGTGTGTGTGTGTGTGTGTGTGTGTGTGTGTGTGTGTGTGTGTATGTGTGTGTGTGTGTGTGTGTGTGTTGTGTGTGTGAGAGAGAGCGCGCATGTGCGTGTGCCTGTGATAACATATTTTAATCATGGCTTAAGTAAAAAAAAAAAAAAAAAAATCACTAGCAATGCAATTAATTTCATGGTCATGATATCAGAACGGAACGAGAATCTAGTGGTTGGCAATTAACACCCTTTTTCCCCAATAGCAAGCCCCCACAGACGTCGCGATACCGGAGTGTCTCAAAATGGGTTGGATTTATATCAGCCGATTCGGTGACACCGAGACCAACACGTTAACCTTACCATACGGGTACATGTGGGCATTGTGTTATATTTTGTTCTTTTTCTGTGTGCCCAGTTCTGTTTTCGAGAAATATGCATGGAGGAAAAGTGTGATGCGTATATTTTCTTGCTCTTCCCTTCGTTGTACTATTTGCACGCGCGCGTGTGTGTGTGTGAGTGTGTGTGTGTCTGTGTGTGTTTGCGCGTATATGTGTACATTTGTGCTTATTTCTGCAAACTTGTTTACAGTATCTGAAATGTAGGCTTTGGGCGAAATTTAGTTTAAGTTTTCGGACATATTTTAAAATGTTACCTTGCTTGTTTTAATTCCTTGTACTCTCTTTTAAAGGAAGCTTTCCAAAATACTCTACGATCAAGCCTTTAGTTCACATAAACACAAACACACTGGCAATGTGCTGGAAGTGGAAATACGAATTGTACTGACTGATTAGTAAAAAAATGTACATAATTCTTTATTTACATCAAGGTTCTTTCTTTTTATTATTTCTTTTTCAAAATTCTATTCATTTTTTTCTTCTTTCCAACCTCTCGTTCGTCGGTTAGTAAACATGGTCTTTCAGCTCACCATTTTTTAAGACGAAAATAAATCCATTCGAAGGACATGTGTAAAAAAAGAGGATGTTTAACTTCCTTAAACTTCAGATTGACGTTTCGGTGTTACCAAGTCCTCCAGAGACGAATTCAATCATTCAAATCAGTTATCACAAAAAGATGGTTTATTGGAAGCAACAAATAATGACAGTATTTGAAATTTCCTTTTTTTCCCCAAGGAGATATAACTTTCATATGCACTAAGCAATGGCAACTGGCAGTGACATGAGGAAAGGTAAACATTTACGCCGAATTCAGGTGAACAAAATACAACCGAACTTTTCGAACGTTAGACTTAAGAAACTGCCAGTCACGGTACGGAAGTTATCATAAGTTCTTGACAGCCATCTAAGCACAGGAAGGCAACCGCGCCAGCGAAATGCGATAATGTTTACAGAGCGACATAACGTTTTCGCTTTGAAACAGCAAAGCCGCTTGGGAATGTCGGTAAGAGAAACACGCGCACAAATGTGTGGGTGTGAATATATATATATATATATATATATATATATATATATATATATATATATATATATATATATATATATATATATATATATATATGTAAGTATATATATATATACATACACACACACACACACATATATATATCACACACACACACACACACACACACACAAATATATATATATATATATCATCATCATCATCAAGGGGCTAACGCCGACGGGGGCGCATGGCCGCATCCACCTTTTACTTCCAGCCACGAGGATCCCTCGAGGCGAGTCTCCAGGCAGGCCCACGGCCCATCTCTATTTCCTCGCGACAGGTCTCGTCGAGCTGCCCAAGCCATGATCTCCTGGGTCGTCCCACAGGTCTCCTCCACCCAGGGTTGTCTCGTAGAGAGACAACCTGATGGACAGGGTCGTCCACAGGGAGACGAGCTAGGTGGCCATATAGCCTGAGTTGGCGATCCCGGATTATGCAAGTAACAGGTCCCATGTCAGTCTCATGGTGTAACCGCCAGTTGGACACGTGGTCCTGACAACTGTATCTGGTTAAGGGACTTGTTACAAAAGGCATCAAGGTGAGACTCCAAGACACTGGATAGTGTCCAGGTTTCGCTTCCATAGAGCAAAACTGGCAGTATCAAGGCTTTGAAGACATGCAGCTTGGTCCTTCTGCATAGGTACCGACACCTCCAAATGCTCTTGTTAATCGAGTTCATGGCTCCTGTTGCCAGACCAATCTGTCTACTGACTTCTTGGTCTGACAACCCAGAGATATGGACTACGCTACGTATGTAAAACTCTCTGTAACTTCAACGTCCTTGCCACAAGCATGGATCGACTGAACGGGTTCCCCTAATAGGCCCCCAATGTTCTGAATCTTGGTCTTGGTCCAGGAGACCTCTAGGCCTAGGGGCTTTGCCTCATTGCTAAATGCATCAAGAACCGCCACAAGTGACTCCAACGACTCAGATAGGATGGCAGCATCGTCGGCAAAGTCAAGGTCTGAGACCTTGATATTGCCTAGTGTTGTTCCACACTGACTTTGGCTAGTAGCTCTGCCAATTATCCAGTCCATACAGGTGTTGAAAAGTGTTAGTGCAAGGACACAGCCTTGCCTCACCCCTGAATTAACAAGGAAGAAGTTCGACAGACCCCCACCATACTTTACAGCACTTTCAGTACCAGTTTAAAGGCTTGCTATTAGGCCAATAATCTGTGTCGGAATTCCCCTGAGGCTCAGGATCTCCCATAGTGATTCCTGATGCACCGAGTCAAACGCCTTCTTGAGGTCGATGTAGGTTGCAAGCAACTTACTACCAAACTCACAACAGCATTCCAAAATTACTCGAAGCGCTAGAATACAGTCTATTGTAGACTTGCCAGGAGTAAATCCAGACTGCTCCAGTCTCTGATGCCTCAGTAGGTGGTTGTGGATCCATTTCAGAAGAATGTGGGCGAGTACCTTGCCTCGTATGCTGAGCAGTGTAATGCCATGGTAGTTGCTACAATCCCAACGATCCCCTTTCCCCTTCCAGAGAGGGATGATCACGCCCCTTAGCAAGTCAGGGGGAATGGTACCAGACTGCCGGATGGCAGTCAGGACTGTATGCAGGCCCCGAGCCATAAGTTCACCCCCAGCCTTTAGCAGTTCAGCATATGCCTGCAGCTTTCCCACTCTTTAGCTTGGAAATCGCCATCCTAACCTCTGTTAGGGTAGGAGGTTCCTCGCTGATGGGTGTGTCTGGCACAGGCACTGAGGCATCGCTTGCCTCCAAGCTAACTGTTGGAGGGTCTACCTGGTACAACTGTTAAAATACTCAGCCCAACGTTCACGAACCCCAACATGATCTGAGATGATCCGTCCATCTGCTGATCGGACTGCAGTCATCTGTGAGGAGGGCTTAGAGTTCAGTTTTCTCAGGGCTTGGTAGGCAGGGCGAAGTTCATTTACCAAGAAATGGCCTTCAACCTCCTCAACAAGATTCTTGATGAACTGTTCTTTGTGTCCGAGCCCTACGCACCATGGACTTGATTCCCTTTCAACCGTGCCTTGCAACACACTTCAGTGGCCTCTAATGTCTCCAGGGAGATGGAATTCTGCCTTGCCTTTGGGCGTACGCCAATGGACTCCTGAGCTGCTTCGAGTGTTGCATGCTTGAAGAGCTCCCACAGAGCAACTGGGTCCATCAGGTTGTTGAGTTCTGTGAATCGATCAGAGACTGCCATTGTGAACCCATGGGCACACTCCTCCTCCCTTAGTCTGTCCAGGTGAAACACCTTAGGGTGGCCACTGGAGGGACGGGGAGTTTTGAAGTGGACCCACAGGGCAACCACAACCAGCCTATGGTCGGTGCCACAGAACTCGGCACTCTGGTAAACCATGCAGTTCGGGAGGATCCTCCATCGCATGCTAACAAGAATGTGGTCGATCTCCTTGGCCACTGTACCTGTATCACTGTACCATGTCCAGCGATGTGGGTTGGAGCGCTGGTACCAGGAGCCAGAGATCCTCATTTTTTGGGACCTAGCAAAGTCCTGGAAAAGGAAGCTATTCTCGCTGTTGGGATCAGCTCCCGAGCCATGGGGGCCGACAGACATCTCATAGCCAGCTTGGTCACAGCTGGACACCGCACTGAAGTCACCCAGAACAATGCGAATATCTCACTGGGGGCAACTGACTGCCACAAATGCGAGTTTGGCATAGAACGCCTCTTTCACATCAATTTTACATACACCGGTAAGGGCATATACAGCAATAAGAAACATGAAGCCAAAAGCATGCTCCAGTCTCAATACCATAATACGCTCATCAACCGTTGTCACCTCAACTACCGAGGGCTGAAGTCGGCTGGAGATGGCTATGGCTACACCCTGGAGGTGGTGACCATCTCTGCGGCCCGACCAGTAGTAAGTGTACCCACCCACACTGATCGTGCCGCTACCAGGTCTTCTCACTTCTGAGAGGGCAGCCACCTCTACTCCCAGTCGCTTAAATTCCCGCGATAGCAGAGGTAACCGCTCATCCTGCCGCAAGGACCGGATGTTCCAAGCGC
>NC_051402.1:30443033-30466466 GCF_015228065.2 Penaeus monodon | reverse complement strand
TTTTTTCAAAAAATTCACCTTGCAGCAGAAGCCTTTCGTAAAGTAGCGGGCAGTACCATCGACCTCCGGGTACCATAGTGGTCTGATGAATGCCAACAGCTGTCAGAGCAAGAAAAGCTGCATTAAGGCAGTTGAAGCGACACCCCAGTGATGTAACCTTAATCCATTAAAAAAGGGAAACCTGATCCAAACCCAAAGGCGAGTGCAAATGAGGCTAGACGGACTTCATAGAAACAGCATGTCTCCTCGTTTAATTCTGGGACCCCCTTAGCATGGATTGGGACAAGGTGCGTAAGATCACTGGAAAGAGCACATCTATGTCACCACCTGCTTTGAAGATGGATGGCATAATCATCACAAAATTTAAAAGCTAGCTAGCTAAATCCATGGCAGATCTTCTCTGGAGCATCTTACACTGCTCGATTCCCACTCTTTGGGCGGAACAGGAAACGAAACCCAGTGTCGTTCTTCAGTAGGGACTGTAGCAGAACTTCCATACAACTTGCCATTTTTGCGCAAGGAGATGGACTCTGCTTTGCAGCTCTGCTGTAAGGCTGCCCAGGAAGTGACGATTTTTCCATACCAAATGATACCTCACTTACCAGAGAGCTCCCAGAAGTTCCTGTTGGACCTATTCAATAAGATCTATAAAAAGGGGCACAGGCCATCCACATGGAGAGAGGCTATAATTATTCCTGTCCTTAAACCTGGCAAAGATTCTTCCACACCAGGAAATTACAGCCCCATCTCTCTCCCCAAGCTGTATCTGAAAGCTGATGGAGAAAAGGGAAAAAACTTCAGGTTGATATGCCTGCTAGAAAAAGGGGAAACGTGCTGACCCCATATCAATATGGGTTTTTAGAAAATTAAGTTCGACCACAGATGCACTTCTGAGGATGGAAACATCACATGAAAACGCTTTAGATCCTACTTGGAAGCATGGCATACTCATGAAGCTGTATGACATTGGTTAAAGGGGATTGATTGATCGATTGGATGGGTGGTCCCCACTGCCTGCTGACCCCCTTTATTTGGGGCTTTTGTCGGCGGGGGGGGTAGAGGTTTCCCCGGAGTGACCACCCCAAAGGCTTAACCTCAGTGTGCTTCCCAGGTAGGCGCTTGGAAAAATGTGGCAGGATGAGCGGTTTTTCCTCTGCTATGGGGGAATTGAAGAGACTGGGAGTTGAGGTGGCTGCCCTCTCAGAGGTGAGAAGACCTGGTAGTGGCACGATCAGTGCGGGTGGGTACACCTACTACTGGTTGGGCCACAGCGATGGTCACCACCTCCAGGGTGTAGCCATAGCCATCTCCAGCCGACTTCAGCTCTCGGTAGTTGAGGTGAAACCGGTTGATGAGTGGTATTATGGCATTGAGGCTTCATGTTTCTCATTGTTGTATATACCCTTACCGATGTATGTAAAATTGATGTGAAAGAGGTGTTCTACGCCAAACTCGCATCTGTGGCAGACAATTGCCCCCTGTGTTATATTCGCATTGTTCTGGGCGACTTCAATGTGGTATCCAGCTGTGACCGAGCTGGCTATGAGATGTCTGTTGGCCCCCATGGCTCGGGGGCTGATCCCAGCAGTGAGAATAGCCTCCTTCTCCGGGACTTTGCTAGGTCCCAGAAAATGAGGATCTCTGGCTCCAGGTACCAGCGCTACAACCCGCATCGCTGAACATGGTACAGTGATATGGGTACAGTGGCCAAGGAGATCGAGCACATTCTTGTTAGCACGCGATGGAAGATCCTCCAGAACTGTAGGGTTCACCGGAGTGCCGAGTTCTGTGGCACCATAGGCTGGTTGTGGCTACCCTGCGTGTCCACTTCAAAACTCCCCGTCCCTCCAGTGGCCACCCTAAGGTGTTTCACCTGGACAGACTAAGGGAGGAGGAGTGTGCCCGTGAGTTCACCATGGCAGTCTCTGACCGATTCACAGAACTCGACAACCTGACGTACCCAGTTGCCCAGTTAGCTTGGATGCAAGCAATGTCTCAGTGCCTGTGCTGGACCCACCCGTCAGTGAGGAACCTTCTACCCTAACAGAGGTTAGGATGGCGATTTCCAAGCTGAAGAGTGGGAAAGCAGCAGGCATATGTGATATCCCTGCTGAACTGCTAAAGGCTGGGGGTGAATCTATGGCTCGGGGCCTGCATACAGTCATGACTGCCATCTGGCAGTCTGGTACCATTCCTCCTGACCTGCTGAGGGGCGTGGTCACCCTTCTCTGGAAGGGGAAAGGGGATCATTGGGATTGTAGTAACTACCATGGTATTACACTGCTCAGCATACCAGGCAAAGTTCTCACCCACATTCTTCTGAAACAGATCCGCAACTACCTACTGAGGCATCAGAGACTGGAGCAGTCTGGATTTATTCCTGGCAAGTCCATGATAGACCGAATACTAGCGCTTCGATTTATTGTGGAACGCCGTTGTGAGTTTGGTCATGGGTTGCTTGCAACCTACATCAACCTCAAGAAGGCGTTTGAGACTCAGGGGAATTCCGACACAGATTATTGGCCTAATAGCAAGCCTTTATACTGGTACTGAAAGAGCTGTAAAGTGTGGTGGGGGACTGTTGAACTTCTGCCTTGTTAATTCAGGGGTGAGGCAAGGCTTTGTCCTTGCACCAACACTTTTCAACACCTGTATGGACTGGATAATGGGCAGAGCTACTAGCCAAAGTCAGTGTGGAGCAACACTAGGAAATATCAAGGTCTCAGACCTTGACTTTGCCGACGATGTTGCTATCCTATCTGAGTCGTTGGAGTCACTTGTGGCGGCTCTTGATGCAATTAGCACTGAGGCGAAGCCCCTAGGCCTAGAGGTCTCCTGGACCAAGACCAAGATTCAGGACTTTGGTGGCCTGTTACGGGAACCCGTTCAGACGATCCATGCTTGTGGCGAGGACGTTGAAGTTTCCGAGAGTTTTACATACCTTGGTAGCGTAGTCCATATCTCTGGGTTGTCAGACCAAGAAGTCAGTAGATGGATTGGTCTGGCAACAGGAGCCATGAACTTGATCAACAAGAGTGTTTGGAGAAGTCGGTACCTATGCAGGACCAAGCTGCGTGTCTTCAAGGCCTTGATACTGCCAGTTTTGCTCTATGGAAGCGAAACCTGAACGCTATCCAGTGTCTTGGAGTCTCACCTAGATGCCTTTTGTAACAAGTCCCTTCGCCGGGTCATAGGGTACAGTTGGCAGGACCACGTGTCCAACCGGCGGTTACACCATGAGACTGGCATGGGACCTGTTACTTGCATAATCCGGGATCGCCAACTCAGGCTATATGGCCACCTAGCTCTGTGGACGATCCTGCCCATCAGGTTGTCTCTCTGCGTGACAACCCTGGGTGGAGGAGATGTGTGGAATGACCCAGGAGATCATGGCTTGGGCAGCACCTCGAGACCTGTCACGAGGAATTAGAGATGGGCCATGGGCCTGCCTGGAGACTCACCTCAAGGGATCCTTGCCGCTAAGGTCATTAGTGGCGAATACCTTGTTAAATAGAAATATTAAAATGTTTAACAATTTTAAAAATCTAACAATAAATATCTTACAAATAACAATAAATATATTTAAAATCAAAGCATAAATATTATGCTCTAAGTGTATAAAATTATTGTATAAACATTATGCATAATTAAACTTTATTGAAAATATTAGTCTCCCTAAGGAAACTAATAAGACCCTCTATATCACAATCCACCCCCAATACATTTTTCAGTGTATATGGTAGAGACAAGTACATACGTCTTTGGTCTGAGAATTTTGCACAAGTACATACGTCTTTGGTCTGAGAATTTTGCACATCTTTCCACTACATGTGCGATCGTTAATGGCTCTTGGCATCCCTCACAAAGTGCCTGATTTTTAGCTATCATCAGCCCATGAGTCAATCTTGTGTGCCTGATTCTTAGTCTAGTTAATGCAACTTCCACTTTTCGGTTGGGATGGATGCTAGTCACCCAACTGCCAAGATCATCTCAAATCTCTCGCAGTTTGTTTCTGGAGGTATGCCACCATTGTTCTTTCCATTTATCATGAAGACAACTCTTGATCCTGGGTTTCAGGTCGGTGTGTGGGGGAGGAAAACGAGTATCACAAGGCTGAGCAGCAGCTGCCTTGGCCTTCTGATCAGCTCACTCATTCCCACTGATACCAACATGCACTGGCACCCAATATAGAGTTATCTTTTTATGTGTTGACATCAGTGTAAGCCAATCTTGAACCTCCCTCACTACTGCCCCAAGCAAGACCATGGCTATGCATTTCCACAAACGAGGAAAATTCCATCCTTCCCTCTATTTAGGAGCAAACCCACTGCAATTTGTTCAAGAGGTGAAGTACTTGGGTCTAATTTTTGAATCAAGGCTTACATGGGTGTCTTACATCAAACATTTGAAAGTAAAGGCTACAAAAGCACTTAGTATTTTGCGGGTTCTTTCACGTCTATCTTGGGGTGCAGACCGCACAACGCTTCTGCGGCTTTACCGAGCGCTCATTCGTAGTAAGCTTGATTATGGATGTGAAGCTTATTCATCTGCAACTCCCACTGTTCTACGGATGTTAGACTCAGTTCATAATGAAGCTCTCAGAATCTGTACTGGGGCTTTCAGGTCTTCACCTGTGGAGTCCCTGTATGCTGAGAGTGGAGAACCACCTCTTTCATTACACCGAGAATACATGAACCTGATTTACTACACGAGACTACAAAGGATTCCAGGATCTCCTACATCCAGATTGGTTTTCAACCCCCTTGAGGATAGTTGATCCTATAATAGGAGAATGAGGAATCTTGTGGAAGATCTTTATTTAAATCTTTCTAAGGGTCTGGCGGTTGGAATTCCCCAATTTTCGCCTTGGACTAATCAAGTTGAGCTGGATTTGGTCGGAATTGGGAAATGGGAGAGATCAGAAGCAGAAGTCAGAGAGAAATTTCTTCAGCACATTTCTAAATACCGGGGATCAGATGCAATTTATACAGATGGTTCGAAATCTGAAAATGGCGTGGGTTTTGTAGCAGTGAGCAGGAGGAGGACTGCATCTGGCAGTCTTTCTCTAGCAGCCTCGATCTTCACTGCAGAGTTACATGCCATCCTTACAGCAGTTAAGATGACTAGAGATCTTACGAACCATTCTGTTGTGATATATTGTGACTCTCATAGTGCCTTGCAAGCAATCAAGAGCTTAAACTCATCACATCCAGTAGTGAGGGAGGTTCAAGAACAATGGAGGCATACCTCCAGAAACAAACTGCGAGACATTAGAGATGACCTCGGCAGTTGGGCGACTAGCTCCATCCCCAACCAAAATGGAAGTTGTATTAACAAGACAAAGATCGGGCCCCAAAAAGCTGACTCTGGGCCAATGATGGCAAAAAAATAAAGTTTTGGGGGATGCCAACCCATTAACGTCGACATGTTGAAAGACTGCAACATTCTCAACCAAAGTTTTATGTAATGCCCTCCCCTGTTACACTTGAAAATTTAATTATGCTAATGTTTTTGCAAAAATTTTATGCACTTAGAGCATAATATTTATCTTTTTTTTTTAATCTATTTTTTGTTATTTTAAGATATTATTCATAGTTTTTTTAATTTTAAAAAAATTTTAAAATTTTCTAGTTAACAGGTATTTGCCGCAAATGACCTTAGTGTTGTTGGCAGAAAAATTTTAAAAAATAAAAATAAAATCATCCCCCCCCTTTGGATGTGTGAGTTTAAGCTTTTGATTGCTTAAAAAGCACTACGAATTAATTAATTATTTAAATTTCTGCCACGTCACAGCTAATGTCAAAATCCTCCCCCAATACATTCTTCTTATAGGGGGGAGAAAAGTACTACGTCCTGGTCTGAAAATGTTCACTCTTTCCCTACATGTGCGATTTTTTAAAATGGCTCTTGGCAATCTTCAAAAGTGCTTGACTTTTAGCCATCTTTGGGCCCATGATCGTCTTGTGTCCCGATTCTTAGTCTTTTAATGAAACTTCCATTTTCGGTTGGGTGGATCTAGTCACCCAAATCCCAAAGGTCATCTCTAATTCTCCATTTGTTTTCTGGAGGTATGCCTCCTTTTTCCTTCCTTTATTGCGAAAAAACCCTTATCTGGGTTTCGGGTCGGTGTGGGGGGGGGAAAACGAGCATCACAAGGCTAGCAGCGTTGCCTGGCCTTCTGTCCTCGCTCATTCCCACTAAACCCAAAAATGCGCGGCACCCAACACCTTTCCCCCACTGATACCAACATGCCTGGCACCCAACACAGAGTTATCTTTTTTTTAACGTTTGACATCATGCAGCCAATCTTGAACCCCCCTTACTACGGGATTGAGATTTTAAGCTCTTAAATTGCTTGCAAGGCACTACGAAGTCACAAATACCCAAAAATAGAAGGTTCTAAGATCCTAGTCATTTTAAAATGTTGGATGCTTAACTCGCAGTAAAAATGGGGCTGCTGAAAAGACTGCCAGGGGCAGTCTTCCTTCTGTTCAACTGCAAACCCCCCATTTTCAGATTTCGAACCATCTTTATTTTGCCTCTATTTTGGGTACAAAAAATATGCTAAAGAATTCTCTTTGTTCTGCTTCTGACTCTCCCCTTTCCATTTCAAAATAAAACCAGCTCGACTTGATTGTCCAGGAGGAATTGGGGGAAATTTCCCAAACACCCAAACCTTAGTGAGATTTAAAATTAAAGATCTTCCACAGATTCCTCATTCTCCTACCTAGGATTGGCTTCCTCAAGGGGGTTAAAAACCAATCTGATGTGGGAGACCCCGGAACCCTTTTGAAATTCATGTAGAAAAATCGGGTTCATGTATCCAGCTGTAATAAAAGGGTGGTTCTCCATCTCGCATAAGGGCTCCACGGGGGGCCCTGAACCCCCAGTACAGATTCTGAAGTTCATTATAAACTGAGTCCAACATCTGGAAAACGGGGTTTTGCGATGAATAAGCCCTCACACCATAATCAGCTTTATGAAATAATGCACAGAAAGCCGCAGAGTGTTGCGGTCCCCCCCAAAGATACTTGAAAGACCCAAAAAATAAAAAACGCTTTTGTACCCCTTCACTTTTAACTGTTTTGTGGGCCCCATGTAAGCTTGAGTCAAAAAATTAGCCCCAAGTATTTCCCTCTTGGACAATTGTAGGGGGTTTTTGCTCCTAAATAGAAGGAAAGAGGGAATTTTTCCTCGTTTGGGGAAAATGATACCATGGTTTTTAACTTTGGGGAAAATTTAAACCCATGAATTTTCCCATTGTACAACCTGATTTATTGCGCCTGCTGTGCCCCTTGCACATCCTGTAAACTTCCTCCTGAGCGTACAGGAAAGTCATCCACAACAGATTCCCTGAACAGCCTTGGAACAACTTTAAAAATTCATTTATACAATGGAAAACGGGGTCCATTTAAGACACTCCCTTTTGGGGGCCCCCTTCCAGCTGTCTTCCAGGTTGAGAACTGTTTCCTCCCCAAACTTAAACTTCCTGTTGAAAGGAACTTTGTATGAAGGTAGGAAATGCCCCTCTTAAACCAAGCATAAGCTTCAAAGTATGCCTGTTTAAAAAGTGGTATCGTAAGTCTTTTCAAGGTAAAAAACTCTAACATGTGATGTCACTGGAAAAGGGAATTCTGTTAGCATTTCCCCTCTTACAATGCATCTGTGGTCGTCTAAATCTTCTAAACCCATTTTGATATGGGTCGCAATTCCTTTTTCTCAGCCTGTCAACCTAATTTACCTTTTTTCCCATCACTTGCAATCAGCTGGTGAAGAAATTGGCCTGTAATTTCCTGGTGTGGAACACCTGCCGGGTTTAGGCAGAATGAAAAACCCTCTTTTATGGGGATGGTACTTACCCCCCCTGAAATCCTATTGAATAGTCCAACGGGAAACTTCTGGGAGCTCTCGGTAATGGTATTTTTGTATGGAATATCAATTTCCTGGGCTTCTCCTTGCCAAAATGGAAAGTTCTCTACGTCTTACTGAAAAACGACACGGGGGTGTCATTCCTGTTCAGCCTAAAGATGGAAAATTTGGTAATGAAAGATGCTCCAGAGGAGTCTCTGCCATAATTTACTACTCATTAGCACTCTTTTTTGTCTGTGATGATTATGCCATGTATCTTAAAAGCGGGTGGTGACAGTGATGTGCTTTTTCCACAATCTTACACCTTGTCCCATCCCCTGCTAAGGGGTCCCGAGTTAATCGAGGAACATACTGTCCCCATGATGTCTGCGGGCCCCTCCTTTACACTCGCCTAGCCTTGCTCGGTTTTTTTTGTAATGGATCACTTTAAATCACTGGGCGTCGTTTCAACTGCCTTATTACAGCTTTCCTTGCTCTGCAGCTTTTTGCTTTCATCCCACCAGGGTATTTGGGGTCGACGAAATGCCCGCAAATTTGGGAATGGATGCTTCTTGCAAGGGAAATTCTAATGTGAGTGATTAACCATTTTAAAACACACTGAAAATCCAAAAGACCTTAAAATATTGCTTTTGTCAAAAAAGTTTCCAGTCTGCATTTGATCGTCATCTCTGCCCCCATTAGCGGGAAAAACCCATTCACCCCCTGAAAAAGTATTGGAAAGGGGTCCTTCCCTGTAATGACCTCCCAAATAAAAATTCTCTCTGAATCAGGTGAGCCAATTGACGGGTCATATTGGAAAATGCCCCATTCAAATTTGGAAATGTGGGGGAATGTCATTTTTTCACTTTTAAAACAAAACTAAAGGCCCTTTCCCCCGGGGACTGCCAAAGGTCCCCCCAAAGGGGTGATGCCGCCATTAAATAGAGAAAAATGGATGTGGCAACTGCCCAAGTAGATCTTCCAAATCACTATGTTGAGATTATGTGAGGGGTAACAGTCACAGTGTAAATCTATCAAGCCTTTCTCACAGTCCACCTACAGTGTTGTCTCAGGTGAAAGGCCCGGAAAGGGGAAAACCTGATTCCAGTACTTCTACTCCCCCATTAGGGCCATTATCAAAAAGGGCCCATAATGGGCTTGAATTTGGAAACCTGTCAGGGAATGATTTTTCCCCCTTTTCATAAACTCTTTAAGCTACAGATGTTGCAGTTCTTCCCTTTTTATGAAATTCCCTGACAGTTTCCCCCTGGATTTGATATCCAGTTCTCCAAACACTTTCATAAAGGGTTTTTTGGGAGCACCTTTTGGGGTGTCCCTTTTTCCCGGTCTTGGAAAAACTTTTAAGGGGGTTGTTTAACCCCCCGAACTAGTTTCCCCCAAACTTCCTTTTGACGGCCATTTTATAGCAGGATTTCTTTGCCTGGGAAAGAAAAACCTGAGACTTTTTTCAGGGGCACTCTGCCTAGCAGTGGGGGCCCCGTGGATTGGGGGGAGCTGACTGTCATGTTAGGCCCTGGAGCCTTCCTGACGCACCAAAGACCCCACTTTGAAAATCTTTTGAACAGGCTCAGGATTTTTCTTTCCTGGGCAAAGTGCATACCTGAGTCTTTTTCTTCAGGGCATTCTGCTAGTACGGAGGCCCCCGGGTTGATGGGACTGGGGCTGTCACCGTTGAAAGGGGGCCCCTGGAACCTTACCTGTGGCTCCAAAAACCTTACTTTGGGAGTAGGGTTTTTCCTCAATAGACCCCTTCCTTTTTACTCCCTTTCTGGTGAAATTCACCAGAGGCAGTTTCACAAATTGGGACTGAGGTTTAAAGGGGAAATGGCAAGTGTGTGGTGTAGAACCCAAGGGGAAGGTTGGGGGGAAGGAAGGGGTAAACCCAAGCAAAATATTTACCTGGGTGGCAAACAGCACACGGGGACTCGCTTTGCCTCTGGAAAAATAAATTTCTCCTTTCTCCTTCTTTCCAATACTTCTTTTCAAATTGTACCTTTTTCATTGCTTTGAAAAAGCTTCATGAACTTTTTTTGCAGGGTACGCATATTGGATCTGGACGGGTTTTTCATCTCCTTGATGACCCGTTTACCCCTTTACAATACCTTTGGGTTTTCCTTTTCCCTTTAAAAAGGCAAGAGTTGGCTCATGCCCATAACCCCGGCGTGGAAGCACCGCATAGGTTGGGGACATAGGCTTTAAAATTTAGGTGGTACCATGCCAAATTAAATGATTCTGGAAAGGAACAACGTGTTAAAAAATTAGAAGGGAAACTGGGGTTTGACTATTCCCAAACATCAACTTTTCTTTTTAAAATGTTTTACTGCCCTACATTAAAAATTTTCTAGTTCCTCTAACAATTTCTCCTCAAATCCCCAAAGATCTCGGGAAAAGACATTTTCCCCTTTCACTGATTGGGATTTTGTAAACGGAAAAATTGAGCCCCAGGAGTCACATACGCAGACGCCTCTCATCAGGTGAGAAACCCTCAACTATTAGGCACATCTTGCTGTGGGGTGATGCAGGGTACGTTTAATACCTCAAATTTTTCCAATGTACTTCAAAAATTTAAATCCATGTTGTACACCCTCAATGGTTTTCACTTCTAGTTTTTTTTTTATATGTATACTCTATATTTCCCGGGGAAAATTTTCCCTTTTGGATTGAGGAGACTTTTCCCCTTCTTACCTGGTTTGGGGTGGGAACCTTACTTCCCCTTCTTGCCCCTTTTGGGAAACTGGAAAGTTCCAAATGAAAAATGTAAAGTTCCAGAGGGAATGGGTTGGGGGTTGTGTAGGGGCACTAGGGGGAGAGTAGATCTTTTTAAATTTGTATACTCATACAAAATTTGAATTCTTCATTTCCCCACCCCCCACCCACCATGAGTCCAAAGAGGGGAAATATTTAGGCTCAAAAATCCCCCAACAGCCACGGTAAGAGGAAAAAATACCCCCATTACTACTGTGGCATCGCAGGACCTATCGCTCCCCACTGAACAGTATTCTTACCCTAGCCCTATTTTTCCAGCCGATTGACTTACCGGGTCTTCATCAACCACCCCTCTAACCAGCACCCTGCTAGCTCCGGGGGCAGCATTGCTCAATCCAGGGCTCCTGTCTCCTGTTTTAAACAGATCCCGCTTGCAAAAACCGGGGGGGGGGAGTTCCCCTGGTGCAAAAATAAAGAACCGGGGTGGGGGCCCTCCCCCTCTAGCCTTTGTGCACGGGGCCTTTTGTCTCATCCCCCACTGGGGACCCCTCCCTTGGGTCCCTCGGGCCGGCTCACCAGATCATTTGGGGGCCTCAGCCCCCCCACCGTGGCAAGGGGGCTTCCGTTTTAGGGTTTAAGGGGGATTCCCTCCTTCTACAAAATTCCTTGTTTAAATTTAGAGTTTGGGTGGGAAACCTTTTCCAAACTGGAAAGGGGGCCCACAATGGAGGTTGTAAGTGTGACCCTGTTTGCAAAAAAAAAAAAACATAAAAAGACATTGTAAAAGGTTGTTCCAATGCTGTCTCTGTAATCTTATTGGGTGCTTTCACTGTACTGCTTAGGGGTGTGCAAGGACACTGCAGGCTGCAATAAACGGTTGTACAGTGGCAAAATTCGGGTTCAAAATTTTCCCCCAAGTCGACCATAGCTATACATTTCCAAAAAAGTGGAGATTCCTCTTTTCCCCCTATTTTGGACAGACCCAAATGCAATTTGTCAAGAGGTAAAATACTTGAGTCTAATTTTTTTACTCAAGGGGTTACGGGTGCCTCCATCAACAGTTAAAAATGAAGGGTACAAAAGACTTGATTTTGTGTTTTTTTCACTCTATCTTGGGTCAGACCGACAAAGCTTTTTGCGGTTTTCCGTGCACTTATTTTATAAAAACTTTATATGGATTGGGGGGCTTATTTTATTTGCAAAATCCCACTGTTCTCCCTTTTTTGGGCTCAAATTTATATGAAAATTCTCAAAATCTGTTCGGGGTTTTTTTGGTCTTCATCTGTTAGTCCCCCGTATGCGAGAGTGGGGAACCCCTTTTCATTACAGCTGGGGTACTAATCGTTTACTGCCGAGACTACAAAGGTTCCGGGTCTCCTACTCCAGGGGTTGGTTTTTAACCCCTTGAGGGGAAACTTATCCTAATTAATAAACTTTTTTTAAATCTCACTAAGGTTTCCCGGGTGTTAGAATTCCCCAAATTCCCCCCTTTGGCTAATCAAATCAAACTGGTTTGGGCCGGAATTGATAAAAGGGAAAAGATCCCCAAGTCGAGAGAGTTTCTTTATACTTTCTTTTTAAAGGACCAAAGCAATATATCGTGGTTCGAATCAAATCTTCACTGGGGGGAGACTCTTGCCTTCTTGGCCCGTTAAAATACTAGAGTCTACTACTATTCCACTGTAAAATATTGTAACCTTGTGTCCTTGCAAGCAAACAAGACTTAAACTCATCACATCCAATGTGAAGGGGGTTTTTGATTGGTTTGCACTGATATTAACAGTAAAAAAGTAACTTGTTGGGGACAGTACTGTTGTATCATGGGAATGGTGGCTGATCAGAAGGCTAAGGCACTGCCGTACCTTTTTGATCTCATTTTCCTCTCCCCAAACACTCCCCTAAAACCCGTTCAGGATTGTCTTCGCAAAAAAGGGAAGGAAAAATGAGGCATCCCCTCCAGAAAAAAACTGCGGAGATTTTTTTGCCCTTGGTAGTTATGACCAGCACCCACCCAAACCGAAAGAAAAATTTTGCTTTAACAAGACAAGAATCGGGACACTGGGACTCATGGGCCGATGTGGCTAAAAGTCGCACTTTGTGAGGGACCCAAAGACTTTAAACGTTTGCACAGTAGTGAAAATGGCAACTTCTCAACCAAACTTTACTTTCCCCCCATATCATGAAAATTTGTATTTTCCCTTTTGGGAGGCTAATTTTTCAATAAGATTTAAAAAACTTGCAAAATTTTTTTAAATGCAAAATTTTTATACACTTAGGCAAAATATTATGTTTTGGGTTTTTAAATATTTTTATTGTTTTTTTGCAAATATTTTTTGATAGATTTTTTAATTTTTATATTTCTATCTCCAAGGGTTTATTTGCCCAAAGACCTTAGCTGTTGATGTGGCAGTATTTCAAAATCATCAATCTTGCACCCAACTGGGGGGTATATTTTAAAGGATCCCGACATTGGGGGTGAAAAATAGGGCAAACTGAGAACCCCATCCTGTGGTATTCCTTTCTAGTGGATATGCTGGATAGGTGATTTTGGAATCCAACTTTTGCTCGTTCCTGAAAAACACCTTCCAAACCCGGGGCTTTCCTCTGATTCCCTTCTGGATCGGGGTCCCCTAATACAGGGAAATTTCTAATGAAAAAACCCTTCTCCAGGGCTAGAAAACTACCACAGTGTGCCACTGCTAATTGTGCTTAAACGTACATGCTGTGTGCTGTGCTCATACCCCTTGTGAAACCCAGGGAGGTGTTTATGTGGGGTCCCATTTTTTCCCTCGGGTCGGTTTTGTACCATCCTCTCGGCCATCTTGCCCAACAGCTGAGGGAGATGGGCGGGGTTTTTTTCCCCGCTCCTTTGTTTTGGATGGGAACTATATGCCCTCTTCCAGCTTTGATGAAGTTTCCCCGGCTTTTTGTATTGTGGGGGTTTCAAACCACCTGCCAGTCCTAGAGGGAAAAAAGATGGGGTACAAATTGATTGACTGATTATTTAAAATTACTTTCCCCCTGACACTAAACTCATTAGCACGAATACCTTGTTAAAAAGAAATTTAAATGTTTAAACTTTAAAAAACCCATCAAAAATATCTTTCAAATAAAAATAAAAAAAACTAAAAAAACAAAAACAAAAATATTATGCTCTAAGTGTATAAAATTATTTATTAATTTTTTTTTTGAAAATATTAGTCTCCCAAAGGAAACTAGTAGCCCCTCTTTTATCAAAATTTCCTCCCCCAATACATTTTTCAGTGTATATGGGGGAGACAAGTACATATGTCTTTGGTCCGAGAATGTTACACATTTTTTTGTGTTGACATCAGTGGAAGCCAATCTTAAACCTCCCTCACTACTGGATGTGACGATTTAAGCTCATGATTGCTCGAAAGGCACTACAGAGTCACAATATATACAATAAATGGTTTGAAGATCTCTAGTCATCTTAACTTTGACTTCTGCTTCGGATCTCTCCCCTTTCCCAAATCCAGCTCGACTTGATTAGCCCAAGGGGGGAACTAGGGAATTCCAACAGCCAGAAACCTTAGTGAGACTTAAATTAAGATCTTCCAAGAATTCCTTCATTCTCCACGAGATTTAAAATAAGATCTTCCAAAGATTCCTCATTCCCTACGGACTTAAAATAAGATCTTCCACAGATTCCTCATTCTCCTACGAGACTTAAATAAGATCTTCCACAAGATTCCTCATTCTCCTACCATAGGATCGGCTACCTAAAGGGGGTTGAAACTAGTATGGATTTGGGGGACCCGGAATCCTTTTTAGTCTCGTGTAGTAAATCAGGTTCATGTATTCTCGGTGTAATGAAAGAGGTGGTTCTCCACTCTCAGCATACAGGGACTCCACAGGTGAAGATCTAAAAGCCCCTGACAGATTCTGAGAGTTTCATTGTGAACCGAGTCCAACATCCGGAGGACAGTGGGAGTTGCAGATGAATAAGCCTCATATCCATAGTCAAGTTTACTATGAATAAGCCCTCGGTAAATTTGCACCCCAAGATAGATGTGAAATAACCCGCAAAATTCTAGGCACTTTTGTAGCCTTCACCTTTAACTGTTTGATGTAAGGCACCCATGTAAGCCTTGAGTCAAAAATTAAACCCAAGTACTTAAAACCTCTTGGACAAATTGCAGTGGGTTTGCTCCTAATAGAGGGAAGTTGGAATTTTCCTGCACACCCTGATTTATTGCAGTCTGCATGTGTCCTTGCACAT
The DNA here is from genome assembly GCF_015228065.2 of Penaeus monodon. NCBI lineage: Eukaryota > Metazoa > Arthropoda > Malacostraca > Decapoda > Penaeidae > Penaeus > Penaeus monodon. The sequence goes on along the minus strand of NC_051402.1, from coordinate 30,451,648 downwards.
CCTGTAAGTTTCCCTCCTGAGCAGTACAGTGTAAAGTCGTCCACATACAGATTACATAGACAACACTTGGAGCAACCTTTACAATGTCATTTATAGAAATGGAAACGGGGTCACACTTAAACAACTCCCTTGTGGGCCCCCCTTCCAGCTGATGTTCCAGGTTAGAAAAAGTGTTTCTAACTTCTTATCAGCAAGAAAGTTTTGTATGAAGGTAGGTAATCCCTTCTCTTAAACCAATGTCATACAGCTTTTGAGTATGCCAGGCTTCCAAGCGTTTTTCAAAGGTCAAGAAGACTGCTAAAATGTGATGCCCACTGTGTGAGGAATTCTGTACAGCATTTTCTAATCCCATATTGATATGGGGTCAGCACTTTTCCCCCTTTCAGCAGCCATGTCAACCTGAAGTTTACCATTTTCCTCCTTTAGCTTGAAAATGAGCTGTGAGAGAATTTGGTCGTAATTCCCTGGTATGAAGCATCCTTGCCAGGTTTAAGGACAGGAATGATTATAACCTCTTTCCATTTGGATTGGCACTGTCCCCTCCCTATAAATTCTATTGAATGGTCCAACAGGAATTTTTGGGAGCTCTCTGGTAAGTGAGATATCATTTGGTATGGAATATCGTCACTTTCTGGGGCATTCTTATGAAAGAGCCGAAAAGGGCAGTAGTCCATCTCCTTGTGCAAAAGTTGTAGGAAGTTCTGCTACAGTCGTACTGAAGAACACACGGGGTGTCGTTCCTGTTCACCCCAAAGAGTGGAAAATCGGGCAGTGTAGATGCTCCAGAGAGATCTCTGCCATGGATTTAGCTACTTATTTGCAACATCTTTTTTGTCGTGAGGATTATGCCATCTATCTTCAAGCAGTGGTGCCAGTGATGTGCTCTTTCTAGTGATCTTACGCACCTTGCCCATACCCATGCAAAAGGGATCCCCGAGTCCGTCTAGCCTCCTTTAGCACTCGCCTGGCCTTGGCTGGGGTCTTTTTATAATTGATCCAGGTTACATCGTGGGCATCGTTTCAACTGTTTTAAATGCAGCTTTTTTCGCTCTAACAGCTTGTTGGTATTCTCAGACCACCATGGAACCGGAAAGTCGACGGTACTGCCGCTACTTCGGGAATGGATGCTTCAGCTGCAAGGCGAATTCGTGATGTTAATGATAACCGCATCTTGAACACACTGGAATCATTCATAGATCCTCTTTGATATTAATGTTGATGTTTTTTTTTATTGTAATTACAATTATTATTATCATGATCATATTATCAATAACACTATTATCATGACTATTTCATCAAAATTATTAACATTCATGTTATTATTTTATCTACATTATCATTATTATCATGTTATTGTTATCATTTTATCATTATTATGAATTTTATTATTATCATGATCATTATCATTATCATTATCATTATCATTATCATTATTATTGTTATTATTATAGTTATTATTATTGTTATTGTTATTGTTATTGTTATTATTATTGTTATTATTATTGTTATTATTTTTGTTATTATTTTGTTATTATTATTGTTTATTATTGTTATTATATGTATTTTTTATTGTTTTTTATTAATTTTTATTTATTTTTCTATTTATTATTATTGTTTTTATTATTTTTATTATTATTGTTATTATTGTTATTATCACAATCATAATCATAATCATAATCATAATCATAATCAATCATTATCATTATCATTATCATTGTCATGGTCATTAAATTTCATAGTAATTATAATGGGTAAATTTAAAGTACTAACTGGGTAAATAACAACACAACAATAGCAATACTAATAATAGTTATCATTATTATTATCATTACATTTTGTATTATTATCATTATTGCTTCATGATCATCACCACATCATTATACTCAGTTACATTATAATATTATTAGTATTGTCCCTTTTTTCTATTAAAAATGATTTCATCATTACTGTTATTATTAATTATTATGGTTATTATGATATTGATAATAATGTCGTTGTTATTGGGAGTATTATGGTTATCATTGTTAAATTATGATTATCATTATCATTACCTTTTTTCAACTGTTATCATTATCATTTTTATATTATTATTATTATCATTATATTATTTTTCATCATTACTATCATTATCGTTAGTAATGATGATAATAATGATAATTAGATTTTTGTGTGTACTTTTTGTGTACATCACCTACTTTTTCCTCCGGCCTTGCCTTTTAAAAGACTAGCCACGACTTTGTGGCAGATGGGTTGCATGTCCCACTTGAACGTGTCTAATCTTTTTGGGGGATGATTTGCGTGAGTGCGATTTCCCCACCGTATGGCTGGGTGCCACGGGCGGAGAGGGTTAAAGCGGGAACCACAGAGGCTTTTGGAGGGGGATCGGGCAATCCAGTCCTGCTGCTCGTCGTAGTCTGCTGGGGGAAATCGTGGACTGCTGATCTCGGTACAGCTTTACTAACTAAAAAAAAAATACATTTATAATATTTTAGTCCACTGTCCCAGATTGCTTTTTCCCCTGAAAATAGAACAAATTAGTATAGAGATTAAATGCATATATCATGAACTATAATTTTATATAATATATTAAAATATTATAAAATATATATATTATATATATATTTTTATTATATATATATATCTTGCTTCATTTTCTTTTTTCTTCTTCTTCCACCCTGCTTTTTTGTTCAGATCATAACATCTAATATAAACAAAAAAAAAGATAAACAAGATAAGAACTTTCCATGAAGGTAATAGTAATAATGATAATAATAATAATAATGATAAATAAAGAGTTAAGAAAGTGAAAAAACATCACGGAAGATGCAAAGAGCAGGAAACGGATTTTGAAAATAGTAAATTTCCCACAAAGGTGATAAATGAGAGAGGTAAGTAACTTTCAAAAGCAAATCTCTGGTATCATGTTTTTGTTCTTGCATTTGTTTAAGTTTTTATTGCAGTTCTGTGACAAGAGAAAAAGAAATAAGATTTTTTCTTCTTCATGAGAATGAAAGAATCTTAAATAAATATCTTATAGACCATATTTTTCTCATATTTTAATGAATCTGTATCTTATTTACAACCCCCACCTCTGGACCCAAATTTCATGAAAATCGAACTTCATATTCTGACATATCAAGAGAAAAGGGTATCTATATGAAATCCCCCTTGCCAAAAATCCAAAACTGAACAGAAAGCAGAAGGCCCTTTAGACTCCTTTTAAACATGTACATTTCATCACAAATCTCCCCTTAGCTCCCCTTTGAATTACTGATAAAATCTATCTTGTTGCTCCAAAACTCTACCTAAGATTTTTAAAAAATGACAGAAAGTAGAGGATTCCGTTAGTCTCCCCTTAAACTGTCCATTTATCACAAATCTACCCTTATCTGACCCCAATTTACTGAGAACATTTATCTTGTTCCCTTGGCTACCCGGTCGTAGATATTCAACGCCATCCGTCCTTAACTCTTTAGCGTAATCCTGGAAACAAACCAGACAATAATATTAATAATAAAGGTAATGATAAATTTTAATTATAATGATCATAATGATAATGATAATAATAATGGTAATAATAAAACTGATAACAATATCATAATGATAATAACAATAATTATAATGATAATAACAATCATGATAATGATAATAAAAATCATATGATAAAAGTAATAATGATAATGATAATGATGATAACAGAAATAATATTTAAAAATGTAGATAACATGATTTTTAATAAAGATAATAATATTAATGACAATGATAAAAATGATACTAGTAAAATGATAATGATAATAATCATAACATTGATATGATGATGATGATAATGATAATAATGATGATAATTATGATAATGATGAAAATACCAGTAATGATAAAGGATAGTAATATTGATAATGATAATAATGATGATGGCAAAAATGATGATAATATAATAATAAAAATAATAATCAATAATGATAATGATAATTTAACAATAATAGCAAATCATCAATGATAACAAAAAACGAAACAGTAAAAAAAAACAAATACAAAATAATGACAGTGTAAATTAAAATCCCAAAAATAAGAACAAATAAATCACAATGAAACGAAACATAAAAAAGCAAAACAAAACAATAAACACAAAAAAGAATATTAAACAATAAAAAAAACCAAAGAATTAAAAAAAGTAACAAAAAAAAAAGCCCAGTAACAGAAACAAAAATATAAAAACAAGCAAAAAAAGCAAGAAGCAAAAACCTTGGCTAACGGGGTTTAAATGTCCCTTAAATAAAAGGTCTCGATACCTTTTGGCAGTTTTGGGGGTGGTGTGTGTGGGGGGGGTCCGTTATTCGCACTTCATATACTTGGGTTTTTTATGTTTGTGTGTTGGTGTTTGTTTTGGGGGTTTTTGTGTGTGGGGAAGAGAGAGAGAGTAGTGGTGGAGGTGTGTTTGTGTTTTTCTCCTTCTCTCTCTCCCTCCCCCACTCTCACCCTCCTCTCCTCTCTCCTCTCTCTTCTCTTCCTTCCCCCCCCCCCCCCCCTTTCTCTCTCTCTCTCCCTTTCTTTTCTCTCTCTTCTATCTATCTATCTTCTCTTCTCTCTTCTCCTTCTTCTCCCCTCCCTCCGTAGAAATGGTTCCCCCGGATCCCTCTCTTCCCTCCAAAATTTCGAAAATTGTATTTCTTCTCCCTTCTCTCTTCAAACTTCATCTTCTTACTTTTCTATTCTACTATTTATCTCTATCTACTATCTTCCCGCCCCCTCTCGCCTTAAGTTGAATGGGTCGGGTTTATGGGTGTGTTGTGGGGGTGGTTTTGTTTCTCTGCCTGGGGCCTTTTTGTTTTTATCTATCCTGTCCCGTTTTAGCAAACCTGGGGAAAATTAAAAAACCCTAATCCAAAAATTTCAGTGTCCCCGTAGTAAAAACACGCTCCATTACATCCCTACATTGTAATTATTCCCTAATCAATATCGCTTCTGCTACATGGGTACATCCCCCCCCCGCATTCGCTTTTATTTTACAGGCGTTATACATGTTTCTTGTACTGAACCGTGTTAAATTAAATGTATCCAACGGGCAGTAAAATTTTTTTTACTAAAAAGGAATCATCTTTTTCATCGTGTAAGTAATTTTATTTTTTATTTTTTATTATTTATTTATTTATTTATTATCTTAACTAGGTTTTCACCAACTCTAAAAAAGGGGACAGTGTAAGTTTAAAGGGAAAAATTTTCCCTTCATTTAAAGTGTCAATTCTATACCCATGCGTTAAAAAATTTATTTCTCCCGAGTGCATACGATAGGTCGTGCCCCCACTCCCCAAAAAAAAATTTCCTTTTATTTTAAACCCCAATTCCATTAATCATGAAAAGGGGGGGGAAAATCAATTTCTCGAAGTGATGAGAGAGTATTGGGGAAAAAAAGATGGATGATACGGAAAAAAAAAAAAAAAACTAAGAGTTTTATTTACAGTTCGTATCAGGATCTCTGGGAAACTATCTAAACACCTAAAATTCCCTGTAATTCCAATACTTCACAAAAAAAAAAAAATTTTGTGAAAATTCATTCGCTTTCATGCATAAAATTTATCTGCACAATGCTTTTCTTTATTTTCAAGAAACGAACTGCACCTGTCCGGGGTGTGCATATTTTTTTGCGAAACCAAAAATATTTTCCAGCAAAACCCAATGCGCATTATTTTTTTATGGTTGTTTGAAAGGGCCCGGGGAAAACCCCGGGTAAATGTGGGTGTATCTAAAGTTTCAAAATCTCGTTTTTCTGCGATAAAAACTGTTTTAAAGAAAAGGGAAAAAACTGTACCCCATTTAGTGTTTCAAAACTATTGGGTAACCTTCCCCCCGTTAAGCCTAAGGTTTAATTGATGGAGAAATGGGGGTTTTCAGGGGCATAAAAACTTTACCCGTAATTTAAACAGCGATTCCAAATTTTTTACGCATTTAAAAAGCGATTCACAAACTTTTTAGTGCATTTAAAAGCGATTCGCAATCTTTTTTAAACATTTAACACGTTCACAAGCTTTCCATAGTTTAAAAGCGATTCACCATTTTATAGCTTTAACGCGCTTCACAAGCATTTCAAAAGCATTTAACAGCGATTTTCCCCAAACCCTTTTTAAAAACATTTAACAGCATTCGCATCTTTTTCCCTAGAAATTTAAAAACCCATTCACAAGCTTTTTAGTAGCTTTTAAAAGCAAAATTTACAGCTTTCGAGCATTTAAAACAAATTCAAAGCTTTTCATACATTTACAGCGTTCACAAAATTTCCAAAACATTTAAAACCAAATTTCCCAACTTTTTAATAGCATTTTAACACTTCACAAACTTTCCAAGCATTTAAAAAGCGATTCACAACTTTCCCAAAAACATTTTTAAAGCGCTTCACAAGCATTTTAATAGCTTTAACACGTTTACAAATTTGCAATGCTTTAACCGATTCGCATCTTTCCAATACATTTAACACGATTCAAAGCTTTTCAGTAGCTTTAACAGCGTTCACAAACTTTTCGTAGCTTTAACGCGATTCACAAGCTTTTTAGTACTTTAACCGCAATTCAAAGCTTTTAGTACATTTTTCACGATTCGCAATCTTTCTAAAACTTTAACAGGGTTTACAAGCTTTTCGTAGATTTAACAGCGATTCACAAAACTTTTCAGTACATTTACAGCGATTTTTCAATCTTTCCAAATCATTTAACGCGTTCCAAACTTTTCATACTTTAACAGCGATTCACAAACTTTCCCAAAAGCATTTAAAACCCTTCACAAGCTTTCCAAAACATTTTAAAAGCGATTTGCAATCTTTCCCAAAACTTTTTAAAAGCGATTCACAAGCTTTTCGTAGCATTTAACAGCATTCCCAAATTTTCAATAGCTTTTCCCGCATTTCCCAAAATTTTCCATAGCATTTAAAAGCGATTCGCAGCTTTCCAAAGGCATTTAAAAAGCGATTCACAACTTTCCAATAGCTTTAACAGCAGTTCCAACTTTCCAATGCATTTTAAAAGCGATTCACAAACTTTCCAAAAGCATTTAAAAAAACGATTCACAGCTTTTCAATGCATTTAAAAACGTTCCCAAACTTCCAAAACATTTAACAGCATTCCAAAACTTTTTTATAGCTTTTAACGCGTTCACAACTTTTCCAAAAGCTTTAAAAGCATTTTACAAGCTTTCCAAAACTTTAAAAGAGTTCACAAACTTTCCAATGCTTTAACAGGGGATTCACAAGCTTTTCCCAATCATTTAAAAGCATTCACAAGCTTTTTTAATAGCTTTAACACGATTCACAAGCTTTTTAATGCTTTAACAGCGATTCACAAGTTTTTTTAGTAGCATTAAAAGCGATTCACAAGCTTTTTAGTAGATTTACACAAATTTACAGCTTTTCAGTACATTTAACAGCAATTTACAAGCTTTTCATAGCTTTAACGCGATTCACAACTTTCCAAAAGCTTTAACAGCGATTCACAGGCTTTTCAGTAGCATTTTAAAAAAGCGTTCCAACTTTTCATAGCATTTAAAACCCTTCAAAGCTTTTCAGTACTTTAAAAGCGTTCACAAACTTTTTTAGTACTTTTAACACGTTTACAAACTCCAATAGCATTTAAAACAGAAATTTCCCAAAAGCTTTTCATAGCATTTAACAGCGTGTAATGCTTTGGCATTTTAGTAGCTTTTAAACGCGTTCCAAGTTTTTTTAAATAGTTTTTAAAAACAGCGATTCACAACATTTTATAGCTTTTAACCGATTTCACAAGCTTTCCAAGCATTTAACGCGTTCACTTTTTTTTTTATAACCTATATTTTCTTTTTTCCTTCCCCAAAGTGAGATTTTTTCTGTTGAAGTTATAGTTTGCCATTTGTTTTTCATCTCCTTTTTCCCCGTCAAAGTGTATCGTTATTTCCCTGCGAGCACGTTGTACAGGAAATTCAGTTTATTTGTGCTTTATTGTCTGCTTTTGATATGCTTTAGTATATAAATGTTTTTTTCCCCTTCCCTTACTGTTTTGACTTCTCTGATACATTGGTAATGTAAATTTTTTATTTTTTTAGTGTTTTACTTTATGTGGCTAAACATAATGATAGTAATAAATGATGATAAATTAATATATGAAATTTATAACATATTACAGAAATTATATTAAAGGAAAAAATAATAAAATGATAATATAATAAAGATAAAAAAATAAAGATAAAAATGATTTAATTACCTAATAAAAATGATAATAAAAATAGGGGAAAAGCTGATGCTGATTGTTTTTTGGTATACTACATGATAAAAAAAATGCACATTTTCCAGAATGGGCAAAAACTGCGATATAGTTTTCGTGTGTGCGGTAACTTAAATTGGCCATTATCCATTAAAACTTTGTAAGTTTTAGTATTTGTTTAAACTTAAAAAAACCGATAAACTCGCCCAAAAAGCGCTACTTCATTACCTGATTCAAACTTTCTCGATGGGGATTCTGGGAAATTGGGGCTCGCTCTCTCTCTCTCTCTTCTTTCTCCTCTCTCTCCCTCTCTCTCTCTCTCTCTCTCCCTTCCCCTCCCTCTCTCTCTCTCTCTCTCTCTTCCTCTCTCTCTTTGTTTGTCTGCCTCTGTCTCTC
>NC_051402.1:30439923-30442933 GCF_015228065.2 Penaeus monodon | reverse complement strand
GTGTGTGTGGTATGTGTATATCATATCAATAACGTAGTATTTTGAGCCCCGTGGACTCTCCACCATCCTTCGCCATCACGATTTGCGCTTTCTTCACCTGTCCCATCGACAGCCCGCAAATATTTTTGATGTTGTCGCTCAGTCTTGTCTTGGTTGCCTCTTCCTCTGTTTCCTACCCACATCCCTGTCAGAAATTTTTTTCTCAATACTTTTACTTTCATCACATGACCAATAAATTTTAAATTTCCTTTGTTCAAGATGTCCAACAGCCGGTCTTTACAATTCATTTTTCTCACACTTCTTTCATTCGTTTTCTCTCTGTCCAGTTAATACGTAGTACTGCCCTGTAAAAACCACATTTCAAAACTATTGATTTTTCTTGTCTATCTTCTTCAGCACCCAACACTCAGAACCATATGATGCAATTGGGAAAACTAATGAGTTCAATAACCTCAGCTTTGTCCGTAAGGTAATGCTTTGGTCTTTCCAGATGTTATTGAGAGCAATTGTGGCGTTTTTGGCAATGGAATTCTTCTTTTTATCTCCCGGGGAATCATCATATGTATTAGTTAAAACAGCTCCAAGTAAGTGAACTCTTTCACATATTTTCCACAACCATTCCATTGATTTAACATGTTTATCATTGTTCCTTGCCGGTTATCTTTGAATCTTCATGATCTATTTTCTTGGCATTAAGAAACAAGCCAGCCTTTTCACTTGTTTCTCAAACTTTATCTAGTAGTTGTTGTAGTTCAGTGATACTGCTGGCAATTAAAACTATATCATCGGCGTACCTTAGATTTGATCTTTTGTATCCTCCAACATTTACAGTTCCTTCAAAATTCTCTAGAGCACCTCTCATAATTATTTCAGAATATATGTTAAAGAGGTGCGGAGACAGAATGCAACCCTGTCGCACTCCTTGTTTGACTTCGAACCATTCTGTTAACCCATAAGTGGTTCTTACAGTTGCTTGTTGTTGGTCATTCATGGCTTTTATTAGTTAGATGATGTATTTTGGAAATTTCATATCGTTCATGTTATTCCAGAGGATATCGTGATCAACAGTATCAAAAGCTTTCAAGTAATCGATGAAACACAGGTATAGGTCTTTCTGGTGTTCTGTGTTTTTCTTTATGATCAATTTTAGATTTAGAATCTGGTTTCTGGTACCTTTTCCCGGGCGAAAACCTGCTTGTTCGTCTGCAATTTCTTCTCTTAACTTCAACTTCATTCTTTCAGCAATAATTAAAAAAAAAAAAAATTTGCTGCTGTGACTTATTAACGCAATTGTCCTGTTATTGTTGCATTGGAGTGCGTCACCTTTTTTAGGTATGGGAGCAAAGACTGATTTTACCCAGTCTTCTGGCCATCTTCTTTCATTCCATATTTTTGTACAAAGTTGTAGAAGAAGTATTCAACACCCTCGACAGCATTCCTGATTAGCTCCGCTGTTATTTCATCTATTCCCGGGCTCTTGTTATTCTTTAATTCCTTTATGGCTTTTATAACTTCGTCTAGCAGTGGCGGTGGTTCATCTTCGCTGTCATTGAGTCTAATTAATGTTGTTGTTAGATCTTTATTCCTTTTGATAGGTTGGACAATTTTGATTCCATCTATCTTGACTTCTTTTCCATCACATAAAACAAGTCCATCTTCAGTTTGATAGTGTCCATTGTAGGTTTAAATTTTCGTGTGATGTTGTACTCCTTGGTAGAGTTTTTTAGTTGTCTTTTTGATAGAACAGTTTTCAATTCTCTGGCAATGTCATTTTAAAAATTTTTCATTCTCTCGTCGCAAAATCTTTGAATTTTTGTAATTTGTTTTTGTAAATTACTTCTTCAAATGGATTATTGATACCTTTTGATTTAGGCAACTTCTTTTTTCCCAAATTTTACATAGTGTTTTTTCAGATATCCAGGGGGAATTTGTCTTTATTTTTGGCGATAGTTTCTTAAGAAGCACTCAGCAAGAGTTATTTTCCTTCTTCCCACAACTCATTTAGTGTTTTATCATCTTCACATTGACTGAGTACTTCAAATTTGTTTGACACTGTAATTTTGTAATTGTTATCAAGAGTTTTTTAGTCGAGCTTTAGAGGTGGTGTTGGATGCTCCATCTTTTTGAGTCTTATTTGAAAGTCGATAGTTAGTAGTTGGTGGTCCCACTGTTGCAGCGGCACCCGGTTTGTCTTGGCATTTTTTATGCCCAAATTTCCATTTTTGGTTCAGCACAATGTAGTCAATTGGTGCGTGTTTTTTTGTCTGGTGAAAACCAGTGTACAAGTGTCTTGGGTGTGTTGGAACAAGTTTTGGCTATAACTAGATTTTTTGTAAAAAAATAAAAAAATCTTCACCCTTTCTATAATCCAAGGGAATTTTCCACACAACACACACACACACACACATACACACATACACACACCACACACACACACACACACACACCACACACAAAACCACACACACACAAAAAAAATAATATTATATATATAAAAAGATATAATTTTAATTTTTATATATATATATAAATGATTATCTATATGTACATACATGCATACTAATAATATTATATATATATATATATATATATATATATATATATTATAAAAATATTATTATATATATATATATAAATAAAATATACTTAAATATATATTAAATATATAATATATAAAATATATGTATAATATATATGTGTGCGGTGTGTGGGTGGGGTGTGTGTGTGGGGTGTGTGTGTTTTTTGTGTGGTGTGTGTGTGGTGTGTGTTACGTAGTATATATATTTATATATTAAAAACTATATAATATAGATATGATATTATACATAAATTATACAAAAAAATGTATTTATATATGTGTTTAAATATATACAGCAACATACCACATAAACAACATGTATATATATATTATATATTATATTATATATATATATATTTTTATTTATATTATATATATTATGTTAATATGTATATTATATATATATATATATATAAAATATATAAATATATA
>NC_051402.1:30422586-30425086 GCF_015228065.2 Penaeus monodon | reverse complement strand
AAAAAGAAGTCACGTAACCGGAGAATCCAAAAGGTTTAAAATCCCCAAATGTCAGTATAAGAGAGGAATATATATGAGTAATGTAACATATAATGTATACATATGTGGATAAAGATTGATAGATAATAAAAAAGATATAGATAGATGACAGAGAGAGAGAGAGAGAGAGAGGAGAGAGAGAGAAGAGAGAAACAGAGACTAAAAACACGGGAGAAATATAGATAACACCAATACATTTAAATAATATAGATTTAGATAGCACACAACAGATAGAGAGAGGGATAAATGGATAGATAGAAGAAAAAGAGTGTGGTGAGAGAGAGAAGCAGACAGACGATATGAAAGAGGGGGAAACCCGTAAAATGTTTAATCTCGTCTGGATTCCCGTAAAATTTTACGTTTGGTGAGATGGCACTATTACATAGGCAACGATTTCGTTTCTGATTATTTCGCTTTTACCCAATTTTAAAAACAGTTTTTTTCACTTCCCAACTAATAAAAAAATAAAAAATAAATAAAAAAATATATATTATATATATATATATATTATATTTATAATATATATTATATATATATATAAATTAATAATATATATATTTCTGCATCATGTCACATTCGATTCTTTCTAATTCACATTTTGTTTTCTTTTGTCACCCAAGTAAAAAAAAATAAATAAATTTAAAAGAAAATAAATATCGTTATCGGTTCAAATTACCCTTAATTCAGAATTCAAAAATCTTTTCGTAAAGATTTATTTATCAAACATTTTAAAGATAAAACGTGCCCCCCCACTACCCTGAAATCTTTTTTATTTTTTTTACCCCCAAAGGTTTTCCCAGTTGTTTCATGTTTTTATTCGTCCTCTTTTTGTTTTCTGCTGCGCCCGAGGGTGTAAACGGCTTGGCTTCATATTTAAACCCAACTCCCCGGAAGAGAAAAAGGAACCGCATCTGGGCAGCGAGACACTAATTTGAAGGGGAGGGAAGAGGAGCGGGCGGGGGAGTGGAATGCAACGAGACTTTTTCGCAGTTTACTTTCTTCCCATGCTAATGGCTTGACCTTTAAAGGGGGAAAAGTGGTTTTGTCTCTTATTAATTGATATGGAAGACAAATAAGCACACAACCCTACACCCCCACACACAACACACAACAAAAAAATATATATTAATATAAATAAATATATTTAATTTTATATATAAATATAAATATACATATATATACATAAATTTTATATATATATTATATATATTTAATATAATTTTTATAATTTTATATATTATATATATACGTATGATGTATTGGGGTATGTTCATTATATATTAATTTCACATTTATACTACAATTATGTATATAATTTTGTATATATATTTATTATATTAATTGTTTTTATATATATGAAAAAATAATACTACCACACACACACCACACAACACACCACCAAACAAAAAACCCCCCACACACACACACACACACCAGCCCACAATATAAAAAATTAATATATATATAAAATATTATATATATATTTTATAAAATAATTATTATATATTTATATATAATAAATAATTATATAAATATATATATATATATAATAATTTTATGTATGTTTCGTATGTCATATAGATTAACATTTTTATATATTATATATATAATTAATATATTATTTTATATATATATATATATATATTTATTTTGTGTGTTGTGTGTGTGTTGTGTGTGGTGGTGGTTGTGTGTGTGTGGTGTATGTGTGTAGTGTGTGTTGTGTGGGGGTGGAAAATTCGGCCTTTGGATATATAAAAGAAAGAGGGGGAAATATTATTTAAAAATCTAGTTATAGCCAATACATGTTCCAACACACCCAAGACATTGACAGTGGTTTCACCAGACAAAAAAACACGCAACCCAAAATTAATACATTTGCTGAACCAAAAAAGGAAAAGGTTATAAAAATCCCAAAACAAGACCTGGTTTCGACGCAAAAAGTGACACCAAACTAACTATCGACTTTTAAATAAGCTCAAAAAAAATGGAGCATCCAACACCACCCCTAAAGCCGACTACAAAACTTTGATAACAATTAAGAATTTCAGTGTCAAAAAAATTTTAAGACTCAGCAATGGAAGAGATAAAAACTAAAGAGTTGGGGAAAGGGAAAGGAAAAAAACTCTTTTGGGGTGCTGCTTAAGAAACTATCGCCAAAAATAAAGACAAATTCCCCCCGGATATTTAAAAAAAAACTATGTGAAATTTGGGAAAAAATTGCCCAAATCAAAAGTATCAAAATCATTAAAAAGTAAAATTTTCAAAAAAACAAAAAAACAAAAATTCAAAAATTATTGGGACGAGAGAATGAAAAATATTTAAAGAAAATTGCCAAGAAATTTAAAAAATGTTTTCAATAAGAAACTAAAAACCTACCAAGGAGTACGAAAACATCACACAAAAAATTTAAACCACAATGGACACTATCAAAATGAAATGGACTTTTTTTATGTGTGGAAAA
>NC_051402.1:30392586-30412586 GCF_015228065.2 Penaeus monodon | reverse complement strand
CACTTAACTCTATATTGTCAGATGTAACTAGTTTTCCTTGCTTAAAAAGTGCTTTAGAACACTTATCGAGACAAAACTCCATACCTATGTCATCACTAAACGCTTTTACGGTTTTCAGCAACCCTTCCAGTTCACCATCATTCTGAGCGAAAAGTTTCAAGTCATCCATATAAAAAAGATGATTGATCTTCTTGTCCATGATCTTATATCCATACCCTGTGTTGTTAAGAAGCTGGGAGAGTGAGACTGTGCCATACAAAATAAAAGAGGGGAAAAAGAGTCGCCCTGGAAGATTCCGCATCTGATTCGCATGTCGTCTGAAATAAGAATACCGTTTACGTGGCTGAGAGTAAGATTCGTCTCCCATAATGTCAAGCTGCTTCGAAGAAAGTTGATTAAGACAGGAGAGACCTTGAACATTTCTAAGGATTTTAAGATCCAAGAGTGTGGACACTGTCAAAGGCATTTTTATAGTCGATCCAAGCAGTACTTAGATGTCTGTGTTTAGTATAAGTATTTTCGAGAATCATTTTATTTATGAGCAGTTGATCTTTACATCCGTATGATCCTCTGCGACACCTTCTTTGTTCGTTGGGAAAAATATTTTGTTCTTCCATGTGTATGTAGGTTCTTTCAGTTAAGATTGAAGTAAGTAATTTATAGGAAGTTGATAAGCATGTAATGGGTCTGTAATTTTTTGGGTTATCTGGTTCGTTACTTTTGGCCAAGAGATAAGTAGTCCCTTGACCATTTAGGTGTTAAGTTAGGTTCTATCATAATCGAGTTAAAATTAGATGCTAATTTGGCATGCGCCGAAGAAAGAGTATTAAGTAAAAAATTTGGGATCTGGTCACCCCAGGTAATTTCCATTTATGGGACTTTTTTAGTGCGTTTTGAATTTCTTCATTAGTCATATTTTCCCATTCTTGTTCGGGAATATCCCTAGTGCTATTCTCAAGATCTCGTATCCATGCGTTTTCATTGTATTATTTATCTTTTCCCCAGATGTTCCAGAATTCCCAGATCTGTTCTTCAGATGGTACAGCTTCCACAAAGATTGTATCTTTTCCTATTTCGCGGTAAAACTTCGCGTCAGTCTCGAACATTTTATTCTGCCTGAAGACCTTTTGGCGCTTGTCATATCTACGTAACCTTTGTGCTTTAACCTGGAGTTTTTGCTTCAGCTCTTCTCTAATCGTTGGTATTTGTTCTTTAGAAAGTATTTTGTATTTTCTTATCACTTTTCTCGCTTTCCTTGATTACTTCCCATTATCTTTTTGTAGTTCGTCTAATACAGATATTTCCTTTCTAAAGTCTTCTATTTCTTTCTCAATTTTCACTTGTCACTTAGCTTTGCGAGGCTTCTTTTTCGTTTCCTTCTTTCTTAACTTAATGCCACATTTTGCTTGGAGGACTCTTCCTGTTGCGTACATTAGTTCGTTTAATTCGGTTAAATCAGGATTTATCTCATGACAGAGTTGTTCTAACGCCTTTTTACCCATGTTTAATATATTTTTATATTTATGGGTATGTCTATTTTTGAATAGTGTTTCTCTTTCACTCATTTCGGTATGTTTTACTACCGATAGTTCTTCAACTAGTTCTTAGCCAGCAATTCTTCCTCGTCTACGACAAACTCATGCGGCTCTAATTCATTGATATTATTTCCAACTGCTAGATCAACTTTATTTGGCATGTCAAGTTCTTGTTCATCTAAATTTCCTTCCACTTCATTTTCTTCTATCTGTATCTCTATAGTGTCATTTTTGACTTGGTCTTTGATTACTGAGATTTCTAAATCTGTCATTTTTTTTGTTACGAACAATATGTATTTTCACATTGGCTAGTTTGTTTGGGTTAAGCATTTGCGTTTTCTCACTTTCACTATTCCTGAAACACCATGTATTATAGGTGTCATCAGTATTATTCGTTTCAGGTTTATCGAGTGCATAGTAAAAGCAGTACATTACCTCAGTATACTCTTCCCTTGTCCATTTAAGTCTTGTTTTCTTTTGATTGTTAGTACTAGATGGTTGAACCGCAGGGCCAGGGGTGGGAGCTATCCCGTCCTGGTGACCTGGCGGATTTTGATTTTGAATAATGGAAGAGTTAGACTCTGTAGCATACTTTTCAATCCCAGGCGAGTCTTGCCCTGGGGGACGCGCCCCTTGTTGATCCGCGCGACGGGCGATGCGGCATGATTTATTTTTTGTTTTGATTTGAGAAGTAGGATGCATTTTAGCCTTACTGCCAAGAAGTTGGATATCCCGCGCCAGTTACCAACTGGTATTTCTAGGTCCCTGCGGTTTTGTTGTTGTTGTTTTGTTGTTGTTGTTGAAGTTGTTGTTGTTGTTATTATTATTATTACTATTATCATCATCATTAGTAGTAGTAGTAGTAGTAGTTGTAGTGTTAGTAGTAGTAGTAGTAGTAGTGTTAGTAGTAGTAGTATTTTTTTATCATTATTGTTTTTGTTGTTGTTGTCATCTTTACCATTATTATTATCATTATTATTATTATCATTACTATTATTTCATTGTTGTTATCATTATGATTGTTATCATTATCATCATCACCATCATTATTATTATTATTTTATTATTATTATTATTTTATTATTATTATTATTTATTATTATTATTATTATTATCATTATCATTATCATTATCATTATCATTATCATTATCATTATCATTATCATTATCATTATCATTAACATTATCATTATCATTATCATTATCATTATCATTATCATTATCATTATCATTATTATTATTATTATTATTATTATTATTATTATTATTATTATTATTATTGTTATTATTATTATTATTATTATCATTTTCTTTAGATCTGCTAATTAAAATCAAACACCGGGTCACTACCAGCGACCTAGGGTGATTGAAGTTTGAGGCAATGGAACACCAACAAAAACATGCATATAACTTTTGCAGCAGATTTCCCGAGTGCATAGCAAAGCAGTGCATTGCCTCATTATACTCTTCCCTTGTCCATTTAAGTCTTGTTTTCTTTTGATTGTTAATACAAAAATGGTTGAACCGCAGGGCCAGGGGTAACCTGGCGGATTTTGACGTTATTATTATTATTATTATTATTATTATTATTATCATTATTATTATTATTATTTTTATTATTACTGTTATTATAGATATTATTATTATTATTGTTATTATTATTATTATTATTATTATTATTATTATTATCATTATCATTATCATTATTATTATTATTATTATTATTATTATTATATTTATTATTAATATCATTACTATTATTATCACTATTATCAGTATTGTTGTAGTAGTCATTATCATCATTATTGCTGTCATTATTTATATATCTATTGTTACTATTATTATTGTTATAGTTCTCATTATCATTATCAGTTGTAGTACTAAGAGCAGCAGCAGTAGCAATCATAATATTAGTAGTCGTAGTAGCAGCAGGAGTAGTATCAGTGACAGTAGTCACAGCAGTAGTAGTACTATTAATATGAACTGTAATATCTGTTCTTTCAATATCATTCACTCTCCATTACATTCACCTAAATCGACATCATCTATAACCAAAATGAACCAAACAGAAACACATTCACGATTGAAAAAAATACAAACACTACAGACAAAAATGTAAAACCTGCAACACAAACGAACCTCACTAACTTAAGACTACGGAAACCAGCCTGCCTCTCAACCGTGCCACCATCCGCAGCCCAGCCCTCATCTCAGCGGAAGGAGAGAGATGACAGCGTGGACAACTACCTCAAGATGGTGTTGGAAAACTTCGCTGAGGCCATGAAGACGGGTATTCCCATCCTAGGCATACCCGTTCTTGATCCCTTGAACGTCGGGTCCATCGACATTCCGAGTATAGAGTGAGTCTTGGGCTACCTCTTTTGTGGTGGTGGTGGAATGTCAGTGCAGGATATAATTAATTATATGATTTTACATATATATTGGAGGCAGTAGAGTTTAGAATAAGGAATATTATCGTCTTTTTTATATTAATTTAACGTATACTTGACTATATAATTGTGTGTGTGTGTGTGTGTGTGTGTGTGTGTGTGTGTGTGTGTGTGTGTGTGTATGTGTGTGTGTGTGTGTCTATGTGTGTGTCTGTGTGTGTGTGTGTGTGTGTGTGTAGAGAGAGGAGAGAACAGATGAAGATTAATAGAAAGCGAATTGGAAAACAGAAAAGAATTAGAAATAAGCCAGTCACCCTGTAACTCAACCCCCACTCTCTCCTCAACATCCCTCCAGGGGTCCTGAGTTCAGCCTCCAAGCTAACGCATCTCAGCTCCTCATCAGCGGCCTCTCCAGCTTCTCTCCGACGGCTGTGCATGTTGATTTCCAGCAAGCAGCGCTAACTCTCGGTCTCCACATCGTCACTGTTCGGGTAAATTCACGCATGGGCAGTCAAGACATGTTAAAGTGTAAGTAACAATTCTCTCTGACCAGGACTCGAACTTCTGCTACTCTAATCATGAGCCAGAATGAGGTATATTACAGAAATACATCTGTACATATGAGACATAACTTTTATTTCATGGGCCAGCGGGTATTATGTGCTGCCAATAATCTAGTATGTTGGTTCTTAAATTATGGATAATTACCGTCATAAGGATAATAAAGCAGTTACTTATTGGCAACAAGACACTTTTTAATGGTAATAGTTCATGGAATAATTTGGTTGATAATAATAAGCAAGTATATAAATGATACAGAAAGAAGAAACTAATGTTATCACATTTACATCTTTTATTAATTTCTTTCAAATAAAATGCATTAAAATAGAAGCATTCCAAATTTTCTCCCCTACAAATACACAACTGAAAAAAAATGGGCTAAATGTAATGATGATCGACTCCACTACTGCTAAGGGTCTTCTTCTTTTAACGGTCTGAGCCGCCGTGGTCACAGCATGATACTTAATTGTAGTTTTCATGTTGTGATGATCTTGGAGTGAGTACGTGGTAGATAAATAACGTCTCTGGAGCTAACATGATCCTAGTTGCACCATTTACCATTGGCTAGTCTGGTTCAGTTGATGAAAATCAGCGCACGTGCTCACATAGTCATGCGGGCGATGCATGTGTGCACGGATGCACCCATGCACTCCTATGTGGCGATTGGTGTGTGCACTTGCATTGATTTAAATAATTTTAGGTAAATCGAACCTAGATATGATGAAGTTCCTTGTTCCCTTGGTCAAGGAACTTACCCTCGATTGCCTACCTAACCATTGGGTGGGCAAGCCAGCCCAAGTCAGTGCCAGTAACAAGCCCAGGTAAATACAGAGGGTTGGCGTCAGGAAGGGCATCTGGCCATAAAAGATATCTGCCAGAACCATGATCATTGCGACCCCATATAAGAATGGGATAAAGCTAAGAAGAAGAAGAAGTCTGGTTCAGTTGATAGAATTACTCATTCTGGGTCATACCTGAAGTGGCAGAGGTTCGAGGCCTGGTCAGGGAGGGTTGTTGTTTATCAGTATATTACTGTATTAATCGACCATATTATTGGGTTTATCGTCATTATTGTTACTATCATCTCCATATTATTATTGTTATCATTATCATTATTGTTATTACCATTTTTATTATCATCATTATCATTATTATCATTAAAAGTATTAGAGTGGTAATACTAGTAGTAGTAGTATATTTTCATTATTATGATTATAATCCTTATAATCATTTGTTACCATTATCATTATCATCAATGATATGGTAACAGTGATAATGAAAATAACAATAGCAGTGATGTTAATAGGAGGACAGCTTTTACAGAGGAAACAAGAACTACAAAATGAATAAAAACGATTTAGATCATTTTATTTTATAATCACACGAGCAGCAATAATAGAACTGATAATGAGATTGGTAATATTGACAACAGTAATACAGTACAAAAACACCCTTAATGCAGAGGGTTGATAATACAGCACATTAATAAAAGTTTAATACAGCGCATCAAAATCACTGACAGGTCGACGGTCAATATTGGGCTGACGGTCTCCTGTTGAGTGTCTTCCCCATCTTTGGAAATGGTCCTTTCTATATCCAGATCGTTTCGACTGATATTAGCGGACTGGGAGATGTTACAGTCACTCCAGACGATTACCTTCAGGTACGTGGCCAATGGTAGGCCTGCGTGATGGCAAGTTCCATAAAATGTTTTTCTCTCTCTCTCTCTCTCTCTCTCTCTCTCTCTCTCTCTCTCTCTCTCTCTCTCTCTCTCTCTCTCTCTCTCTCTCTCTCCCTCTTCAACAGTATATAAAAGACAGATACAAAATAATTGTTATATAGTATATAGTACTCTACCATTACGTTTTTTTATTCTGCTTCTTTACAGACTAAAGGATCTAATGTTCAGTAAGTCGTCAAGTAGCCTAGTAATTCTTCTCAGGGATTTTTTTGTTGTTGTTGTTGTTTGCCGAGTTCTACATATAGTTCTAAGAGAACACTTTACGTCGAGGCAGTTACCGGCATTTCTATTGTGTCTTGTGGTCACGTTTGTTATCCATCAAAATTGACTCTAGAGTCTGTGACATATCACTCGAGGGCTTTCAGCTGAGCTTCGTTTTGGAGAAAGAGAGAGCTAACCTGACCATTTTGTCATGCTATAACGGTCTCTCTCTCCCTCTCTCTCTCTCTCTCTCTCTCTCTCTCTCTCTCTCTCTCTCTCTCTCTCTCTCTCTCTCTCTCTCTCTCTCTCTCTCTCTCTCTCTCTCTCTCTCTCTCTCTCTCTCTCTCTCTCTCTCTCTCTCTCTCTCTCTCTCTCTCTCTCTCTCTCTCTCTCTCTCTCTCTCTCTCTGTCTCTCTCTCTCTATGTGTGTATGTGTGTGCGTGTGTGGGTGTATGTGTGTGTGTGTGTGTGTGTGTGTGTGTGTGTGTGTGTGTGTGTGTCTGATTCACTGTATATACAACACGTGTGCGCTTTTGTCTCTGTATGAGAACGAAAGGCTCCCTTCTTAGACATCCATATCTCGGGCTTCTGGCGTCCCTTCAGATCGAGGACCTTCAGCTGGCGGCCGCGTTCGACGTCCTCGACGTTCACTTCGACAACTTCTTGGGCGGAGGATCTTTCGGGGAAATCGTGAGCGGCGTTTCTTTCCGATCTGGCGGAGCTCATCCTGGCCGGGGTGAGGCCGGGGATCGTTTCAGAGTCAGGTCGCATGTAGATATAAGCACACATTCACACACGCACATACATAAACACACACACGCACATACATAAACACACACACACGCGTGTGCACACACACACACACACACACACACACACACACACACACACACACACACACACACACACACACACATACACACAAACACACACACACGCACGCACACATGTGTGTATGCATATATCTACGTATATGTATGTATATATATATATAAATAATAATAAATAAAATATATATAATATATATATATTATATATATTAATATATATATATATATATATATACATATATATATATATATATATATAATATAATATACATATATATATATATATATATATATATATATATATATATATTCATATGTACGCATATGTGTGGTGTATATGTATATATATATATATATATATATATATATATATATATATATATATATATATATAAACTTTTTATATCTCTCGGTGTAATCTCATTTCTGTTAGGCTGCCAACTATACTTCAAAATCTCCTAACTTACCTCTGTGCTTACCTTATTGTTCATCTCGTTATGTGTGACTCCCTTTTTCAGTCCATGCAGAACAATTGCTTCTGTTCATTCTTTCCGTACTTAACGTTTCCAACTGAAAAATTTTAGAAAACATTTTCTTCTTTATCCTTTAGCAATCGAATCGTTTTTCATTCACCAGTAAAACTTTCACGCAAAAGGATCTACTACTTTTCGTATCTCCCCTAAGGTTATTTATTTTAATGGACTCTCCTTTCCTTCTCCTCTTTATCAATAACCTTCATACGAATTTATTACTCCCTCAATCATCTCCTATCTTGATTTTTCATCCAATTTTCATTTTCTTTTTTCTCTTTTCTTTCCTCATTTTATCTCATTCAACGAAACAGATAGCACATCCCACGCGTTCTTTTCACACGCCATCAAACTCTCGAACGTGTTTTAGACATGTTAATCTCTTCCCTGAAAGAGACGATGGTAGACTGTTGAATCTTCACCTCCGACACTTTAAATCATTAGTATTTCGTATTTCGTGTATTCTCCCACCTTACCCTCACTTATGCTTTAAATCTGCTTCCTTTTTCTCATATAAGAGAACCAGACATACCTCTTTTTTAGTAAAATTGAAGAGCTGCGCCATCAACCAACCTCCCCTCTCCTTGGAAAATTCAGTCGTTTGCCATAGTCTTAACTTTATATTTTACCATTTCATTTTGGTAAAGGATTACATTTCATGATCGATCACTTAAAATAGGCGAAAACATCAAATATAGCCATTCATGTATTTATCCAAATGGGATGACAAATCCCCAAATCCTAATAAATAAATGGAAATAAATACCATATAAATACCATAACTGTTATATTCTTTCGGCCTCGATGTTTTATCACCGGTCGAGAATAGGATTAATATCCGTTACTCCTTTACTCATCCTTGTTAAGTCAACTCGGCCTGCCTTGGTCTTTCTCTCTCTGCTTGAATCTCTCCCTCCCTCTCTCTCTCTCTCTCTCTCTCTCTCTCTCTCTCTCTCTCTCTCTCTCTCTCTCTCTCTCTCTCTCTCTCTCTCTTTCTCTTTCTTCATCTCCCTCTCCCTCTCCCTCTCCTTCCCATCCCCCCTCTCTCCATTTTTTTTAACTTATTATTTTCATCAATTCGTCGTCTCTACCATGGGACAGATACTGCCACAAGTGCAGGAGAAGCTGGTACCATCCCTGGTCGCTTATCTGAACCAGGAACTTGGCAAGCACACCGTTGGCGAAATTATTGACGGAATTCTACCGTAGAGAGCGAGGAAGAAAAGACAAGCGAACTGTCGTTTCGTGATAGAATGTTTGTTCGAAATGAAATGCTTGTGTCTGAAAATTGAATAAAAATTAATTAATTAAAAGCGTGTGCCTTCGTTATTGCAATGTGTAATGTGTCCTCCTCCCGGCCTCCAAAAAATGAAAAATGAAGAGGCATATCTTTACTTCAGTGGAGACACATCCACATGCAACCACACTCGCGTAATTTTGATGTGTATGTCTCCCTTTATATATATATATATATATATATATATATATATATATATATATATATATATATATATATATATATATATATATAAATATATATATATATGTATGTATGTACACACACACACACACACACACACACGCACATCTATACATATTTATTTATCTATCTATCTGCAATGTGCTTATGTGTATGTGTAATTGTGTGCACACACAATCACTCACACACACACACACACACACACACACACACACACACACACACACACACACACACGCACATCTATACATATTTATCTATCTATCTGTCTACATATGTGCTTATGATGTGTGTGATACAGCACACACACGCTCATTATAAATAAAGAAGGCAAATGATTTGTTTGCAAGCTACTAACTTTCTCCGTTCTGAACCGCTTTGATGCTTGGTCATATTAATGCATCCTTTTCGAAAAATTCTGGAAATATTTATGAAGTGAAGACGCGCCTTTTATGCTGACGATCTACTCTTGAAATTATCAGGAAGTCTTTAATCACGTTATATATTTCTTTAATTAAGTCATTACCTTGTAAAGTTTCAATAAGGATAAGTCTGATATGCGAAGCTTAGCCTCGCCCGTGAGGGGAGCCCGGCCTGTGTCGACTAATGCCGACTCGCTCACGTGGGTCAGCTGGTGCTGACTCGGCTGAACCTAGTCCTTGCCCGCCGTGGTGCCCAGCCACAGCACTAACCTCCGGGCGACAGTTGCAACTTCTCGTGCCTGGGCGGGGCGCGAACCGTCGACCCTCGGATGAGAGGCCGACACGTTACCACTGCACTAGCCCGAAGGCTAAAGTTTCAATATATAGACTTTTTTATGCGTATATGACTGATGACCTGAAAACTACCATAAGTGTAAGCGGTATAGTGCGTGTCGATGCATTCAGCATAGGATAATATATTCTACAAGAAAAACAACATGTAACCAAAATCAAGTAAAATATTAAGTTTCCTGTAGATACAAACCTTTCATAATATTTCAAATACCACCTATCTCACATCATCAAACAAAATCAAATAAAAGATTCAATCACTCAGGATGAATTCAATAATCGTGATCATTCAAGTCATCCATTTCGATGATCCTTGAAAGAACTGATAATCTCGAACAGGACAAGTGCAAACAAACGCTCTATATTTCTAAACTTCTAAATGTAAACAAATATACACATCATTGTCGTGTATATTGGATTGTCACATGATGGTTAATAGCGAAAAAGGACCAAGTTCTTTGTCGTTGGTGCCATTCGTATTCGTGTTCATGTTATTGTTATTGTTTTGTTGTTGTTGTTGTTCTCATAATTTTTATTGACATTGTTCATTATCCAAGAGTGCTGATGAAAATAATATTGATATTAGCAATACAGATAATCATGATATCAATAACGATAATAATGATAATATATATATATATATATATATATATATATATATATATGCATATATGTATATATATATATATATATATATATATATATATATATATATATATATATATATATATTTATATTTGTACACACACACACACACACACACACACACACACACACACACACACACACACACACACACACAGACACACACACACACACACACACACACACACACACACACATTACACACACACACACGCTCACACACATATACTGTGTGTGTGTGTGTTTGTATATGTTTGTGTGTACTATATATATATATATATATATATTATATATATATATATATATATATATATATATATATATATATATATATATATATATATATATATATATATATATATATATATATATATATATATATATATATATGTATGTATGTATCTATATGTATCTATATGTATCTATCTATATATATATACATACATACACACACACTCACACGCACTCTCACACACATAAACACTTACATATATATACACACATATCTCGTTTATATGTATATATATATATATACACATATCTTTTTTAACTTTCTTTATTTATTCATTATTATTATTATTACAGCATTATTTTATTCATTATCACTATCACGCCAGAATATTCATTTCATATTCGTGTATTTCTTTTTTTATCAGTGTTATGATCATTATTGCCGTTATTACCGTTAATTTTATTATTGTACAAGCTCCATTATTGTTGTTGCTGTTTTTTTGTTATCATCAAATATATCCCTCGCGTTTTACACACATATCTCTCTCATCATGATTCTTCTTCTTTATTCTTATTAGTTATGTTCCGAAGCACTTATCAAAAGGTATAAAATGTAATTATGCAGTGAATATTTAATGAAATCAAAAAGGTAATTATTTCTTATCACTTTTAAAGCCTTGTCTATCAATCTATCTATCAGCTAATGTACCTGTTTCCCCGTTATCTCTACCTTCACCAGTAGCATTAATTCCGGCCTTAAGTGAAATTTATGACTGGTATAATCTCCTCTTAAATAGATAATGTAATTTATGAAGGTATAAATTTTCTGAGCGATGCGTAATGGAAACGAAAAAGGGTTTCATTTTCCAGCTTGCATTTTTTTAGGAAAAAAAAGTATGTATCATTTTGAAGTTGTTTATGGCATAAATTAGTTTGGTGATAAATCTGACAATTCTGGAAATATTGATGACTGTTATTATTCAAAAAGTTCGTTATGTGCAAATTTTTGGTATTCCTCATTTTTTAACTTTCTTTTTTTCATTTTCATTTTGTACTAATATTTTTTTTTTCATTTTTTTTTTTGGCAATGTAACCAATTTGAAAATATATTGAAAAAGACAAAAAAAGTAAAAAAAAAAAAAAGGGCGCACACCCACACCCACCCACCCCCCACACACAACACACAACCACACACACACAACACCACACCCCACAAAACACACCACACACACACACAACACACCCCACCCACCACACAACAAACCAAAAAAAAACACCCACACAACAACACCACACACACCACACACATATATACATATAAAAATATATATATATATAATATATATTTTTATATTATTTTAAATTATATAAAACCCTTTTTCAAAATTATTATATATTATATATATAAATATATATATATATAATATAATATCTATATATAAAAATTTTGTTGGGGAAATTTGTTTTTTAAATTTTTTTTCCCTATTTAATATGGTTTTCAGTGCGATCCTTAGATGAGTGACATTTCTCCTTTCTAATAAAATAAGCCAGCACATCTCACCCGTTTTTACACATTTTAAAATATTATTTAAAAAATACTATATATATATTTTATTATAAAATATATATATATATATATATATATTTTATATTATATATATAGTATAGATAGATTAGATAGTTTAGATAGATAGATAGATAATAGATAGATATTAAATAGATAGATTAGATAATAATGGGATTACATATTTACCCCATAAATTCTGCAATTTGAAAGGAGTTTGGATGGTTTGAAATCTCCTCGGCATTTTTTTACGGGGGCGGGGAGTTTGGTCCTCGGGGGCGGGCCCCTTCAAAAAGGGCCCTTTCGGGGGAAAGGTTTTTTGAGGATTTCGGGATTTTTGGGATCCCAACTCGCCTCCGAAAGAAAAGGGAGCCCTGAAACTTTTCCTAAAAGCACTGAAAAACACTAAAGCTTTTTTTTGCCAAAAACCCGAATGGTCATGTAAAAAAAACACAAAAAATGTCGTAAGTGCTAAAACATCTTTTGGAAATCTACAAAAAAATTCAGGGGCTAGGAGCTTGAGAGCCAAGGAAAGGCCCTTTAGGGAAGGGGTAAACCGACCTCTTTTTGGAGGAGGGGAAACAAAACCAAAGAAACACACCCAAAACACACACGAAAACAGTTCCTTGAAAAAAAATGGCTGGCATACACCATCAAGGCCCAAGCACACACACAATACCCCACCCCAAACACAAAACACAAAACCCGACACAACACACACACACACACACACACACACACATACCCCCAAAGGACACCCCCACACACAACACCAACCCAGCATTATATATATATTATAATTATATTATATTTTAATATATTTTTATATATATTTTTAAAATATAAAATATATAAAATCTATTTTTATATTTTTATATATTATATTATATATATATATATATATATATATGTATTATTTGGGTGGGGTGTTATCGTGAACTGTTCAGGTTAAAGCTCGATAAAATGGACATATTAGGTCGTGAATTTAGTGTAAAATCAAACTGTATCGTGATGAAAAATTTAAAGAAACCCCGTCCAAATTATCACGCGTTACGGGGTTTTGTTGCCAAAAATCTAGGGCCCCCAAACACCCGCTTTTTTCAAAACCCCCCAAAAATTTTTTTTTCCGTCAGTACCCCCGTGACCTCTACGGAAGGTCTGTGGTCCCCCGTGTTTCCCCTTTGCCCTCGCCCCTTTTACCACGAACCTTTTGCTCATATAAAAAAATTGTAAAAAAAAATTAAATAAACCCTTTGGGTGCTATATAACCCCCAAAGTCAGGGGGACATAAACAATGGGTGATGTCAAATGGGAAATGTTTTGTACAAAATTTGAAATAATTCCTCAAACCGAGGGGCCAGGTACTGCTGTGAACCTTTTGGGGGTAAAGGCCCCGTTTTCCCAAAAACGCTAAAATATCACCTGTCAGGGGCGGGCAAAGCCGGGGGGGCAAGGCGCTGCGGTCACCCCCACGAGGGGGGAAAACCCGCAATGAAAACCCCTGGGGGGGAGGACCCCGGAGGATAATTTTTCCCACCCCTCCCGGGGCCTGAAAAAATGCGTTTCCACCTGTATTTCGTGATGTCCCACGGGACCCCTTGCCTTTCAAAAAGGCATTGCCTAAAGGGTGACCCTTTCCCCCCTGATGGGCGACGTTGAAGGGGGAAAGTGACGGTTTCACATTGGGAAAGTAAAAAAGCAAAGAAAAAAAGAAAGCCCGACAATGCCAAAAAAACCCACGGGCCCCCAAAGAAAATTACTCCGCCTCGCCTTCCCTAAGGCCCAACGAAAAAAAAAAAAGGGAAATTTGGCCCTGCGGGATGGGCAAAACCCTCCGGCCCTGGGGGCACCCCCCTCGCCCTTTTTGCGGGGGAACTCTCTCCTCACCGTATGTTTATGTCGTTTCGCTCCGCACAAAAAACATTGACGAACTTTTTAAAAAGGACCCAATTGGGGGTTTTCCCCTTTTAAAACTATGTGATAAACCGAAAAAAAAAAAAAAATTTATAAATCCCTTGTAAACCCCCTAAAACAAGATCTTGTTTTGAAATGTGTATGCATCGCCGGATTCACAAGGCCATAAGGTCCCAAAAGGAGGGGGAAACCTTTAAAACCCGGGGCCCGGGGCTTATTTTGGAAGGAGAGAAACCCCTCCAGTACATACCACTTTTTTGGGAAAAATTACATGCCCGCCACCCACTTTGGGGGCCTTTGGAGGGCATCCCCTGTGATCGGCTAAAACGGAAAGGGGAAATGGCCATTAGCTAAGTATTCCCAAGGGAAAGGCACCTTTTGGCAGCATTGGCAAACAAATACTCCCAAAGGGATGCCCCCCGCAGTGTGCGAAGGAGGGGTTACTGCAGATCCACCAGTCTTTGCCCCCCACCCAGTTTTCAGGTTTTGGGAGACAGGTGGGGACTCCCGGGCACTGGGGGGCCCCGGCCCCCCTGCCCTGTCCCCCCCCCTCCACCCCCTGGGGGAAACCAGCACCCCGACCGCGAGGGGAACCAGCGGGGCCCCCCCAAACCCCAAACCCGCGCCCAGCGGGGGCCGGGGGGAAAGGGGGTGCCCTGTGTGCCGTCCCAGTCGCAGAGATTTCCCGGGGGCTGCCAGGGGAGGGGGGTTGAAAAAGGCCCCCCCAAAAAAAACTACGAAAAAAGGTTACGCAGCTGGAGGAAATTTTTGGAAAAGGATGTTTCTGACCCCTCACAAAAGGTACTCGGGGGGGGGGGGCAAAGCGGGACATACCCCTTTTAACTAAAGCCCAACGCCCCCCCTCCCTCCCCAGGGCGGGACACCGAGGCAACCGCCCCTTTCACCCTCAGCGGGGCAAACCCCCAGGACTGGGGGGGGAAAATCCCCCCGAAAACCCTGTGACAAAATTGCGTCCGCCAGCGCCCAAAAAGGCGACGAAAAAGTGCTTGAACTTCTAAAGGAAAGGAAAAGCTTTTGAAAGCCCAAAACAATAATTTAAATTTAAATAAATAACGTCGCGGGAAGCAGGAAGGGAAAAAATAAAAGTGCCTGTCATTGTCGTGATACTAGGGGAAAAACCATTAGTGATAAAAAAAAACGAGCGAGGAGAATCCCCTGTCAAACCGCCAGTGTTGATAACCCGAGTGGCGTTCAGCGCTGCCCGCGCCCCAAAAAAAACGGGTCCCTTCGGGCGGTCCAGTGACGCCCAAACCCCCCCTCAGGAGCATCTACACAAAAACAGAAAGGGGGTGTGCGGGGAAATTTGGGAAAAAAGCTAAGACCAAAAGTTTTAAAAAGGTTAAAAAAAATTTTCATTTCCCGACTACCATCTGTAATGAAAACCATTCATAAATTTATGTTTCTTATGTGAAACAAATTCGTAAAATTAGAGGGTATAATAGCATAATTTCAGGTTGCCTACTAAAAAAATATTCACATTGGGTAAAAGCAAAATCAAATTCATATCTGGAATATGCGTAGCATTTAAAACCTAGGCCCAAATGAAACTAAATTTTTTTCATCCCAATATTTAAAATTTTAGTTATATGGGGTGCAAAAACCTTTTTGCTGCCCCTGCTAAGAAAATACACCTTCACTTAAAGGGGGATTTTCCCTAAAGTGAATCTGCCCCTGACTGGGTTGTTGACATAATTTTGGGGGGGTAACACTGCCACATAAAAATTTGTTTTTAAAAAAACCCAGAACACTGATGGTTTAAAAAAACATCATCCCAAAAATTCCAGCTGCCTCTGGGTATTTTTCAAATGTAAAAATGTATAGGGCCCGATACTCTTTAAATTTTTTGGCTATTTTCTCCCCCCAAATTTTCCCCCAAAGGCCTTTTTGCATGGGCGACTTTAATGCCAAAGGGATCCACCCTTTTGGAAAAACAACCCCGCGTAAAAGTAATGGGGAAAAAATTCAAGCTTTTTACATAATAGATCACTGACAGTATATGAACCCCAGAAGCAAAAGACTCTTTTTGGGGGGGTGGCAGGGTTTGACTAAGGTTTTTCAAAAATTTTGTTTATGGTAATGTCTTTCTTCACGGTACGAGAGTTAGGGTTTGTGAAACCAAATTTTTAAAACCCCAAACCGACTATACTGTAGAAAAGCGACTCAGCCCCTAAATCCCTAAGGCCCCAAATAATTATCCCACCGGGGCCCGGAGAAACCCCCTTCAAAGGAAAGGGTCTAAAAGACTGGTTTTAAAACCCCAGAAATAACAACTGTTGAAAAAAATTTTTTCAGTATTTATCAAAGTTTTTCACTGACTACTATAAACAAAAAGGGTCTGTTCCCCGAAAACCCCTCGAAAAAAAAGAGGCCCCAGGGCCCCCTATGCAACCGGGGGGGTCAAAGACCCTATTTTTGGGGGCCCAAAGGGAAAATTAAAAGGGTCCAGGACTTGCTAAAATTTTTATAAAAAAGTAAGCGACAGAAAAATTTTTTCTGCCGTTTTTTTTAAAACCAAAAAAGGAATTCAGGGATTAAAAAATCCCGATTCGTAAATAAACCTGGGGAAAAATTTCTGCCCAAGGGATCAAAAGTCAAAAACCCCTGTGGCTGCATTTGGAAAAAATTTTTTAGGCTGACTTTAAAACTCCACAACACCCGCAGTTCCACGTTCCCCCAAGGGGGCAGGGTAATATGCTGCTAGAGCATGGGGCCCGGGGAAATTTTCCTGCCTTAGTCACTCCCACAAGGGATAAAAGATCAACTTTTGGGCAAGTCAAAAAAGATCGGAACTTTTTAAAATTTGGCCCGTTTGCCTGTGCTCTATTGAAACCCCCCCCTTTTTCCGAAATAACCCCATTGGGGAAATAAGTAATCCCCCTTTTGAAAGGTAAGGGACCCCCCCCTGGCGAAAAAAAGGCATTACTTTAAACGTCCTTCGCCATTCTCCCGGTACCAGGGGAACCCCCTTTTTCACCTGTATAGACTCAGCCCCTTTAAAATTATCCCCAAACTCCTGGGCTAAAAACTTAAACATTCCCCTCCTAAACCTTAAAACTGACAAATACGGGCCCCTTTTCCCTTTAAACCCCCTGTCTTTGCAAAGTACTTGAGGGGGATAATACTGAACAGGCTTATGATCGCCTAAATGCTAAGTTTTTCCCCCAGACTGTATTGGGGTTTTTCCCAAGGGGTAGGGAGTCACACTGTTTTTTCAGAATACTTAACCCAAAAACCAAAACCCCGGCATGCCAAAAACCCTATTTTTCCCTTTATCTTTAAAACTTTTTTTTGATATTTCAAAAAGAGAAATTTCTTAGGCAAAATAGCTATTTTTTGGTTTTCAGGGAAAAATGTTAACATGGGTTCACATTATCTTCGAATCGGTCGGCTCGGTACTCTACAAGGGGGGTTAAGAGTACTCAAACAAAGTATTTGAACTGCACACCCCAGGAGGTTACTTTCCCCATGCTATTTAAAACTTAATGCTAGATTACTAGGCATATACCACTTGAAAGGAAAAAGACTCCCCTTTTTTTTGCTATCCCATATATTTGCATTAAAAACCTCATCCGAGGAAAGAATCAAGAGATTCTAGATATACTCTTCCAAGGGAGGGCTATTGGGGGTTTTCTTGAAAAATCTCGAAATGAAAAAAACCAAAGGGTCCCTTTTCCCAAAGACAAACCCTCTGCCAAAGGGTTTTATATAAGTTACCCTTGACTAGATTTTCCCGTCATCAATACAAAAACCTTTGGGGGATTGTCAATGATGCAGAGTTTTATCAGAAAACCTAAAAAAGGGTGTGGGAGCGGCCCGAACCAAATTTGAAAACTTGTTGGGAAAAACCATGTATCAATGTCCTTTGCAAAACTGCTTTTACCCTTTCCTACTACGGGCAGTCAAAATTATCATGCTTTTCACCTAGGTTTTTAACCCCGGAAACAGAGTTTTTACTAGTTTAGAAAATTACAAAATTAAGCCATGAGGAATTTTTTCTTGGTTTCCCCTAAACAACAAAATTTTTAATATGAGAACCGAAATAACTTACCCTCTGGGTTTTCGAAAGAATAGTTTTTATAAAACCACATTTGGTGTCAAAACAAATTTAAAAACCCCTCCAGTAAAAGAGTTCCAAGACAACTAAAACCAGAATAGAGGGGGCTAACCCTTTGGGATGCCCAACCCTTCTTTACTCAAATCCATGGATACAATTAAAAATGGGAAACATTAGCTAGCTGAAACATCCCCCTAACTAAGACCCTACATGGACGTTCTTTTACCCCCGTGGAAAATGTGGACCTAATAATTTTATACGACTGGCCCCCAAAAAAACAGTTCCCCCTGCTTACTTAAACGTATGCACTTGCCCTTTTTAAAAAGCATCTTGAAAAATCCATCCCCTGCATATGGAAAGCTACACTGACGGGTCCTTGCAGTCTGGGAATGGGGCGGGTGTGCTTTTTGTTGCATATAAAAAAAAATATTTGAAACCCAGGAATTTTAGGGGGGTTTATGGGCGGGCTGCACTACGCAAACTGAGTTGGGGGAATACTCTTTGGGCCAAACCCAAATTTTTATTGAATCAAAGGGTCGGGGGTAAATTTTTGTGATTCCCAGAGTGCTCCCCCAGGCTCTGAAAATCTAGACCCCAAAAATGCGTTAAAATCGCAAATGACATCAGGATAAAAAGTGTAAACGGCAAAAAAAACGAGGCCCTGATATACTTTTTTTGTGGATTTTCCCTCGCATGTTTTGGGAAAACCCCCGGGATGTTTAGCTGACCCCCTGGGAAAGTCAGCATTGCCCAAACAAAGTGTGGATAAAAGATTTTTGGGGTACCTTTTTTCCCGGGGTTTTTTTCAATATTAAAACTTCCTTTAAAGAGGCTTTTACTGAGTTAATTAAATTTTCAACGCCCTGAAAGCTTTACATAAAACATTATGACCGGTTTAGGCAAAATTCAAATTTACCTATGGTTTTATAAAAACAAGAACAAGACAGTGTGATATTTAAACCCCAAGAAAACAGGGGTTTTGGGTATAGATTTTATTTGGGAGCTCTACGTTTGTAATGTCGAGAAACTAAGTGTAAACTGTGTATGAAAATTAACGAACGCTTGTACATTATATCTTTAAGTGCCATTGTGTTACAAATTTTTAGGGCCCCCTAGCTTGAGGATTTGGGGAACATTTAAATTTTTTTATATCCTCTGAGGGTTTGGAAAATACTTATTTTACCTAAATTTGGAAAAGGAATCAAAATTTTACGCTATCAAATGTACAAAGCCCTTTCCCCGCCCCAAACGTTTCGGGCCCGGGGTGGGAGATGAGTTTTAATTTAAAAAACTGTAATTGGTTTTTCCCTTTTTGTAATTGATTTTAGTACTTTATCATAATAATGTTATAGCCTAAATTGAAATGTATTAAACCCTTATATTTTTTAACCATGCATCCCAAAAGTAAAACCCCAGCTTGCCCCCCTTTTTGCCTTAGCCAGGGTTGGGAAATAAAGGACTAAACTAAAAACCCCCAATTCGTTCGAGTAAACCCCGATGAATCCCTTCCCCATAATGTTCGTTGTTTCC